>NW_004955491.1:1460379-1518357 GCF_000276665.1 Chinchilla lanigera
TCTCCCTCTCCCTCTCCCTCTCCCTCTCCCTCTCCTTCTCCTTCTCCTTCTCCTTCTCCTTCTCCTTCTCCTTCTCCTTCTCCTTCTCCTTCTTCTTCTTCTCCTTTTTGAGACAGAACCTCACTGTGCAATTCAGGCTGGCCTTGAACTCATGACAATCCTCTTGCCTCAGCTTCTGCAGTGCCGGGATTATAGGCATGTATGTGCCATCTTACCCACCCTGTCTCCCCTTACCTCTTCTCATTTTTTCCTTTCCTTTCGTTTCCCATTCTTTTTCCTTTCCTTTCTCTTTCTTTCCTTTCTTCCTTTTTTCCCTTCCTTCCTTTCTTCCTTTGTTTCTTCCCTTGCTTGGGATTGAACCCAGGGTTCCTCAAAGGAATGTTTTTTCATTTTCAGACAGCATCTCACCAAGTTGCTCGAGTGGCCTCAGTCTTGTTACCAAGACTTTACCAAGACAAATGATAGCACCAAATGTTTGCAGATCTATTCCTCTAAACCAGAGTAATATATTCAGTTGCTTTTTACTTGCATGTCCTTGAAGTATCTTTAAGCACCTTAACTAATACTGAACTTGTAACCTGTGCACTCATTACCTTTGTTCTCCAGATATACTTTAAATTCTGTCCCTCTCTTGGTACCACTGACTGTAAAAGGGGCAGAATCCTGGTTACTTTCACCTCACACAGCTCCAACAACCGTCCTTCACCAGGTCCTGTATGAGGTAACTCACTGTGATGGCCTGGGCCTCTCCCCTGCTGTCCACTCTGGGAACGGATCCAGAAGACTTGTAACCCTGGCACTACAAAGACCTCTTCCACTGGCAGTTTTTGGAAATGCAGGCTAATCATTTCAGTTCTTTGCTTCAAAGCCTGTAATGGGTCCAGCTCTTTGGATGGAAACAATTGACCTTTTAGCTTGTCTAGCCCTGCCCACCTCTTTTCCTTTATCCATTCTGTCCCACATGTTTGTGTCTGCTTTCATCATACTGAATGATTTATAACCCCCGGGTTCACTGATTTAAAACTTGTATGTGATTTTTGTTCCTTTAGCCTGAGATAGCCTTCTTTAGGCATCTTCCGGTTTCCTAGTACTGTCTGTCTATACATGCTTAGATTCTTGTGACCATGTGTCACAGTCCCCTATCATAGCCTATTACACTCCATAGCCTTCACTTACTTACATCTTCTTCCTTAAGCTGTGAGATCAGTGAACAAAAAGGAGTCTTTGGAGCTGTATCACCAACCCCAGCTCAGTGTCTGACATATGATAAGCATTAATAAAAGCGGAAACGCATATATGCTAATTTATTAAAATATGCAAATATATAATTTAGATATTCCTTTGGCATTAGTATTGTACCTGTAGCTTGTTTATGTGAATATTTTATTCCGCATTCTTCACAATATACAGATATACAGAAAACCATGAGTGACACACGGCATAAAGCAAAATATAGAGAAGGAACCTTTCAAAAAAGATCCAGCATTAAAGTGTGAGAATGATTTTTCATGATTTTTCTCCAATAAGTATTTTTGGACTCAGAAATGGAAGATACTTTCTAGGTTTCCAGAAGAGGATCGCTGCCTAATTAGCTTTCCATTATAGAATTTGAGTGCGGGGTAGAGTACCGAAGTATGCAATGAGAGCTTCCTAGTTGGTATGGTTTGAGCTGTGCCTTGCCATAGTAAAGCCCTGACTCTCAGAACATCAGAATTTGGCCACACTTGGAAATATTCTTTAGAAAGTTGATTATGGTTGAATGGGTGATAGGAGGAGATTAAAACATAGACACACACACACACATGCACACATGTGCAGAAGATTAGGTAAAGATATAAGGAAAAGACAGCCATCTACTATCCAAAGAGAGAGACCTCAGAGGAAACTGAATCCCCTGAAACCTTGATCTTGAACTTCTAGCCTCAGGAAAAATGAGGAAATGAATCTCAGTTGGTTATTCCACCGAGGATGTGTTACCTTGCTATGGCGAGCCAGTAGACTGGCCCAGGAAGTGACTGTATTACCACAAGTGGTGCTGAGGATGAGTTAATGGCCTTAAAGTCTAGCTACTGAGCTATTTTGACTGAGATCACCGGCAGGCTATTTGCAAAACAAAGCGAGACCCTAAAGCATTAAGTAGACAAAAGCTTTGTCCCTCCCTTTATTAGAGTGACAGAAAACTTTTAATTTGAGGTAGCTTATATATATGAATCCAATAATAGTTTTTAATTTCTCTTTTTATTCTACATGGAAATAAAGATCCATTTGAGTCTTAATTCATTATACAGGTTTGAAACTTTTTTGAGCCATTGCTTATTAATATTTCTGTGTTTTTTTTTTTTTCTTTTTTCTTTTTGACAGAGGGTTTCGCTATGCAGTTCAGGCTGGCCTTGAGCTCACTTTGTAGCCCACGCTGGTCTCGAACTTGCAATGATCCTCCTGCTTCAGCCTCCCTAGTGCTGGGATTACAGGCACGTGCCTCCATGCCCGGCTATTTCAGTGTTTTTAAAGTAGAAATATAATTGGGTGTTTTGACTGAAAAAAAAAAACTAACTTACTTTTCAAAAAGAATTATCTATAATGTTACAAGGACCAGAAACAGGATTATTTAAAAATTAGTCAAAATATTTGTTAGTGTTTTGACTGAAAAAAAATAACTAACTTACTTTTCAAAAAGAATTATCTATAATGTTACAAGGACCAGAAACAGGATTATTTAAAAATTAGTCAAAATATTTGTTTCCCTGGTTGGTGCTGCTTTTGCTATAAAAACTTTATATTGGATTTCTCATAAGTTCAACTTGCAAATGATTTTCTGTGGCTACTTCTTATTTATTTAGAACAATTTAAAATGCCTATATTGATACAGATAACTGTATGACTATATTTCATTTATTATTGTATAGCTTCCACAATTACCAACTTTGCCAGTACTAGCTCACTTTCTTCTTCCTACTTAAGTATATATGCATGTATAGTGTATTTTCATGAATTTAAGAGCTAATCTGAGTTATGACGTATGACTAGAAATATTTTTCTAGACATGACTGCTATATTACTATGAACCCTCACCAGTGGAGTGGCTCCTTAATATCATCTGATGCTTAGTTCATATTTAATTCACCTGGACTGTATCAGGGATGTTTTTGAATTTGCTGGTAGCTGCCTCAGAGTTGCTTATTCATATTACCTCTTCTGTTCCTATAAATTCACAGTTATAAGACTGATATTTTGGCAAAAGTTCTTTCTAAGTGATCCACTGTAATCTTTGATCATTTCTGCTTTAATACGATGATGAATGGCTTTAGAATCCACTTACTTATTTTTTTTCAAATGGTGATGTATTATTTTCTATTCTTGGTTCTATTTTTCTTCTATTTTTATTGGGAGGAATTCTATGAAAAGAAAGATTACTACATCAGCATCATAGTGCTCTGTGTTAGAACATTAAAGAGACGAAAAGCACATGCTTCGTAGCAATGCTGGATGCCTCATGGCTTGAGTGGTAGCCAGTGGTGTTCATTTTTAGTCTAATTAAGGTCCTTGGGATTTTTGAATGCTTATACTTTACCATAATCATTATTATTTATTCCCCCTGTCTACATTGTCCAGTGGGAGCTCTGTCGAATTATCTTCTCCTTTTTGTTGTAACCTCATTAGACAGATTTGGTTTTTTTTTGCTCTGTAACCTAAGAGGTGTCCTTTATGACTTTGAGCTCTTTTCCATTGGCCTCTCTGATGTCAGCTGTCGGAGGTACCTGTTCTGAGAAGTCCTTCAAGAAGAAGAATGCAGATCTTGGGACTCATCAGCCTCCATACTGTGTGAATCAAATCCTTACATTTCTGTTTCTTAATTCTGTCTCCCTACGAAACCCTGACTAATATATACTTGTGTGGTCTTGAACAGCTAAAAAGTAAAACAAGAGCAAAGGAAACTTGTCCTTTTTGCTCCAGATTCCAGCTCTTTCCTATTGCACCTTTTATCAAACTTCTATTAATACAAAAATGTTTTGGATTATAAATTAAAAACAGCAAAAGACATGTATGAATAGTTCCAGAGGAAAAAATATACTCAGAAAAATGATTATCTTAGTTGGCTTAGATGTTACTTCATTAGTATCTCAAAGGAAAATTAGACAAGATCTTACTTTCTCTTTATTGACACTGTGAAGGGGGCACCATACGGTCCTCAAAACGCTGCCAACAATTTTTTGTTGGAGTTTGAGTTAGTTCTGAAAAATTAAAGATGTATGATTAACTACCTTCTTTCTTATTGGCATTTCATTTCTGGAAATCAACTATGAAGGAAGACTTAAACCACATGTTCCCTCTCAAATTTATCAATTAGTGGTTAATTATAAACCTTTATTTTTAGATTCCATGATTGCCATCTAGAGGGTAAATACATTTGCAATTCAAAAAATTAGAGATGCTAAAGGAAAAAATAAAGCAGTAAACCCATGGAAAACACAAAGATTAAAAACACATTTTAATTTTCCCATTATAGTAAATAAATTAAAAGTAGGCAGAAATTAATTGTATACAGCATAATTCAGGAGTTAAGTCCAGTATTTTCTATTAGTTGTCCTTAATTCACTTTATATATGTATCTTTCTACCTATCTGTCCATTTATCTATTGGTTGATTTTTTGAGATAGTGTCTTGCTATGTTGCCCAGGCTGGTCTCGAACTCCTGAGTTCAGGTGATACTTCTGCTTCAGCCACCTGAGTAGCTGAGGTTACCATACTCAGCACTACTTTGATTTGAGAAGTGAACACAATTGGTATATGAAGACACATTTTTATTCCTGGTTATTCCGATTGAATCTAAGGAGAAATCTTAGTATTTTATCCACACATCTCCTTCTTATAGGTTTATGTCTCAGGCAGCATAATCGAGCAGTCTGATATATTTTGTGCATTTCAATTTCTTTTTGGAATCCAGGCTTCAAGTAATACTTTCTCCTATGTACAGTTTTTTAGAGAATTGCTTATTGTTCACAAACAACTCTCTGAGAAGTTGGAAAGCTCTTAGCCCCTTGCCTAGCACACTGTTTTGTCTCCATGGATGATGACTGGGCCTACAGAGACCTTACATGCAGGGTATTTACACGAGGAAGAAGTCTGTGTATGACAGCTGAACTTGGTGCCAGAACAACCCTCACTGTGTGCAGTAATGAGGTGAGGAGAGAAGATTTCCATAGGGGTTGTTCCAAATGCAGAACTTCTGTACTGATTCTAATTTATCAGGCAGAACAAGAAGATAGATATTGTTGAGGATGGGAGAGGTCAATTTTTCCTTGCTTAAAGACTGATTCAGGGCAGATGCCCTATACTTATGGAATCTTCACTCAAAGGTGCTTTTATTGCAAAAGATGATCTTATTGCAATACTCAAAGAACATTTTATAACACAGGCACTGAGAAAAGTGGGCTAAAGGAAAGTGGATTCTAGTGCAGCTTTTACCTGTTTCTGCTTAGGATGGACAAGTGTCATTTTTTTTCCTCTTGATTGCCACCCAGAACAACACACTTGATCACATCTAACACCAAGAAATTCAGTTCTTATTTTAGTACTAATAACCTAATGGTTCACATACAATGTATAAGAAATCTTCCAGTATTCCATGATATAGCAAAGAAAAATAAATAAACATACTTAGTGACTTGATTAAACATCAATTCACTATGGCTTAGCAATACCTTTTTTTAAAAAATAGTGCTTTAGACAGCTGCTATATCAATGTAAGTTATGAATATAGCTCATGATATTTTAAAATCAGTAAATAACTACTTTTCTCAAGAAAGATCATGACAAAGCCCCAAAATAACATAATAAGTTCATATTTTTTTGTTTGTTTTTTGTTTTTTTGTGGTTTTTTTTGCAGTACCAGGGATCAAACTCATGACCTTGCACTTGCCAGGCAGGCACTTATGCCAAAGTTCATAGGTTAAATTACGTGAGAAGTTCATATGTTAAAAATCAAAGGTAAAAAATTACAGGTGTGATTGATCAAGAGACAATCAAACTTTGAGAAAAAATTTGCTACTGGAAATATAAAATGAGAATTTGACTTATCTTGAGTAGCACAGCATAGAGTAGGACTGATAAGAAATGTCTTAGTTAATTTCCTTATTTCTGAGACAAAATACCCAAACTCAAAGTTAAATGGGGAAAGGTTTATTTAGCTCACAGTTTGTGGAGGTTTCAGTCTATAATTGGCTGGCTTCTAGGCAGGGTGGCACATGGTGGGTTTTGGAGGGGGGGCAACTTTCATGGCGGCAAAAGACAGCAAAAGCAACAAGAGAGAGTGAGGAGACAAATCTGTCTCTGTCCCTTATATTTTATCCAGCCTACCAGGATCAGGGTGGTGCCAATCCATCAGTCATCCACCCTTAATCCCAGCATTACACTAGGAATCAATCACATACTCTAGATTCAGTCACCTCCAAAGAAAAAATTATGACTGCATGAGGCTTTGAGGGAACATCTAGATGTGAGATATAACAAGAAATTGCATTAAAATAAAGAAACAATCTCCAACCAGAAGATGAGCCCCTTAAGGGAAGAGTATTGTGTTCTAGGGTGTTCATGTACAGGCTTTATGACTGTATCAAGTCAGCTTGTAGAAAGGGTCCTTACACTGGATTTTCAGCAAACCTTGAGAATTTTACCTTAAAGTATACTTCGTGTTTGACATGGTCCTATATCATCATTTTAAGTTACTTTCAGGGTCAGACTATATTCTTCTGTATGTTCTTGTGTGACTTATTATGTTTAAGATATTTCATCCTGACAATGAGGTGTAGAATACAACCTTTCCCCATAGCTTGGTTGATTGTATTTACGTAGTTTAAGTTCTCTGTTCTGTCCCTTTATTTCTTTTCAGTCCTCTGGCTCCCTGCACCATTTATCATTTCCCTTTTCCAAGGGAAAACACATTTTCACTTTACAGACATAGAGACAAGGAGTATCACTGAACTATTGAAAGTGAAAAAGACAGATATTTTTTAATAGCTGTTTCTATACTGAAGAAAGAACTTAGTTATTCTCTGTCTCCCTATAGATGCTCCTTTCCCTTAACGGACTTGATATTGTATATAAATTTCATCTGAAGAAAAATTAAACAGTCCAGGAGACAGAGCAGAAATGATGCTGCGGCCAATTCATCTTCACCTGCACTTTTTTCATTGAGCCTGTCAGCTGCCACGGGCGGAAAGAGACAGGGCTGTGGTGTGACAAATAGGTCCTATGATTATTTTCAACAAGTCATAAAAAAGTAGGACAAAATATCTTAATGTTTTCCTCTTTGCCTTCATCTTTCATTCAGCAGAAATTTGCTGTCATTTATAAAGGTCATAGGGGCGATGAAGAGGCAGGCAGAGAAAAAACTTTGGACCATTCCTCCAGCAGACTTTTAAATAGGAACTACATGGAAATACTGCAAAGAGTGCAGAACTAGCGCATGTGTCTGAGTCTTTGAAGGGGACAGAGTTTATGAGTTCACCCATAGCCTTCTATCTACTTGGGGTCACTGTGAGCCCCAGATAATAGTGTTTTCATGTGGAAATGATGGGAATATCAAAAGCACATTTTCTTCCTTGTTTACTGAAATAGTAGATTGGTTTTGGACACAAAGTCCTAAAGAAAAGAAAGAACTTCACATGGGATACTCTTTGGCACTTCATATATATACTGATTTATTTAGTAACTTTTGTCCTCCTCTTGGGAGGCATTTTGAAGTAATAGACTCTTCAAACTGTAAATGGGACTAAAGCTACCATGAATAAAAGATAGACTGAAATGAATATCTATAGCCACTTAGGCATAGCCACTTTAGGCTTGGAAATGGGCATCGTACCTGAAGGATTTATACTAATTGAAGGACTTTTAGAGCATGTATTGGATGTAGTGCCTTCAAATTACTCTTGGGATAAAGGCAGAACTGTAGGAAACTTGTCATTGTAATTTTTACCTGACATGAGGCAGCAGTGACAAGAGGTGACAGCTAATGGCTGTTTATTGAATGCCTGCTTTGTAGAAGGCACCAGGGATGGCGACGCGGTCAGAAAACTGTGCTAGGAGCTCCTGGCTATCAATATCGTATTAGCCGTCATTTTCCTTGGTGAGGCAGCACCGGGAACGACTCTTCACTCCTCCTTTGTGAAAAGGTCTCTCTTATCTTCCGATGCAGCTCTCCGTTCTCTTTATGTCCCGCTTGCTTCTCCCCCTCGGTCTCTTTTACTGATTCTTTCTCCCATTTTGCTGCACTGTGAGAGTCAACTGGGGATTTTGTATTTATTACACTCTCATCCCTACACCATCTTGTACAGACTCATTGCTTGGATTTCCATTTGCGCACTGACGACTCCTGACCTGTCTTCTCCCACCAAGACATCATCCTTGGATTCCACTTATTAAGTGATCTGATTCTTCTGCATTTTTAGATTACATAGGAATATACAAGTTGACATTTTTGAAGCAGAATTAGTAATGTTTCACAGTATAATAGCCTTTTTTTCAGTCTTCCCTCCTCCTGATTGTGATCTTAATTGAACAGTTTCTCAAGTAAACACTTTAAGTTCCTTTCCAAGACTTCTCTTCCTGTGCTCTCTGTGGTAATTCAGTCTATCGGAAAAATCATGAAGCTCTGTCTGCAATATTATGCTGAAAATTCTAGTATTTACCTTCCCTTCAGCACTGCCATTAACTGATGTTTTCATCTGATCCTCTCTGGTTATCTGCAGGGGTAGGTTTCTCACATTCTTCAGATTTTAACTCAGACCTGTTCTGTCCTTTTTCACTATCTAGCATACTGTTCATTGCTCCTGTTTTTATGCAGAGACTAGTTAATACCACGTGGTAGGCTATGTTTTTATTTTGTTATTGCTAATACGAGCTTCCTGTGGGTAGCATCTCCTCTCTTTTATTCATTGTTCTATTTTCAGTGCACAAAGTAGGTCTTAAAATAATCAGTGAAGATTATGAGTCAGCTAATTTATGTAAGGAGGGATTTGTGATTCCCCGCTACTTGCCGCAGCAGGTCTGAGTCACGGATACCTGTGTCAAAGAACATAAGACTTTTGACAGTGTGCTGCCTTCCCACTTGCTGAGCATGCACTTATCAAGAAGCAGAGGATTGTAACGATGGCTATGAAGCAAACAAGCGCTGAGCTATTGGGGCAGAAAGGGCAAGGGTATTTGCGGACAGTGGAAGAGTTACAGTGTATTCAGGAGAGAAAATTAATATCAGAAATGTAGGTCAGGACCAACTACTAGATAGGTTTAAAAATAAAGGGGGACACATTTCATAATCTCAGCAACAAAAAGCCTCAGAAAATGTTTAAGCAGAAGATATTATGAAAGTCATATTTTAAGATATTTAATGTGGCAATATCAGAAAGAGTGAGTCTGCCTTCAGCAAAACAAGCCAGCAAGCTAGGTCAGGCTGGGGTCAGAAGCAAATAGACATTAATCTGTGCAGTGGTAGATGGAATAAAATTTATGCAGTGGGCATTTATAATGAATGCCTGGGTGTTCACCTAGTAGTCTGTAGGCAACAATTGGATGTAAGAGATAAAGGAAAGGAAAGAAATAAAGCTTGCAGTAAAGTTTTGGCCCCCTCAGGTAGGGAGAATGACAATTCAAAATTACCAAAATATATTAGCTACAAAGGCAGTGTGGCTCATGTGTGAAATACACATTCACTAATTTGAACCTCAGTGTGTTGGTTTGGGTGGTACTTTGCAAGGGGAACAATATAATACAAGACACATATTTTATAAGATTATTTATAATAGTCACCCAAAGAATGATATACAAGACAGTGCGGGAAATCTGTCCACATACTAAGACCAAGGAATCTAGCCAAAGGCCTGGATCCCACAGAAATGTCCTGTATGAGTCCAGTAGAAGACCTAGAGCTCATAACAATGTCTCCCACGAGTCCAACTGGAGGCCCAGAGGCCATAACAATATCTCATGCAGGCCTGTTTCACGGATCTGCTGCAAAGGCCCAAGGTCAGTGATGGAATCTAGGAAGTCTGTGCTAGCAGAATGAAAGATCTGTACTAGCAGGCTAAGGAATCTGCAGTGGAGTCAGGAAGTGATGCACAAAGTAAGAACCAGAGGTCCCCTGAAAAGTACCACAGCCATCCTCAGCAACAGTGAGGTCCCGAGCTCCTGCAGTGATCAAGATAGCTGAGTTCCCATAAAGAAAGCCAGTGCAGCAAGCTTTTCCAGGAAACCAGCAGTGCACCGTCTTCCCCTCCGGAGCCAGGAAGTGATGCTCAAAGTGAGGACCAGAGCTCCCCCAAAGTGAACCAAAGCCATTCTCAGCACCAAGGAGGTCCCAAGCTCCCCAGAGGATAAAAGCAGCCAAATTCATCAGGAAAGCCAGCATGACGAGCTCCTCCAAAACAATTAACAGCTCCTTACATCTTCCACCAGCTCCTGACAGCCGCTCTCAGCTCCCACCAGCCTCTTTAGTTCCCAAAACCTTCTTCTTCTTCTCCAGGTCTGCCTCTTCTGCTGCTGGCAGCAGTCCTCAGGTGGGCCGTCCACACCCAGCACCACGCTAAGTTCAGCTGGGGGTTATAAGTTGACCACCAGTTATCAATCCACTACACTCAGGTAGTCGAAGAAATTAACAGCCTCCAGTTGGTAGTTACTAATAAAATCTGTCCCAAGACAGAATTAATAGACCCTAGATTTTTTGATAAAAATAATACTTTTGATATTGAGAATAGGAGTTTTGCAAAGGAAAACTTATTTAGAGAAAAATAATCTTGCGAGATACAGCAAGATTAGCTGCTGGCGCGCTATATGTATAGAGATGGCTGAAAAAAATGAAAGGTGAGAGGAAAAAAATGGCTAAATAGAGAACCAAAAAGAAAGAAGAATGGTTTGTGTAATAATGCAAAACAGTTGAAAGGATTATCAAGAAAGAATAACACTATTAAGGGTTAAACATTCAAGACGAATAAAGGCTTTTCAAAATGTTTTACTTTATTCAGCTATGAGATCCATATTTTCTTTTTCTACTTTAAATGCTAAAGGCCGTTTTACTCTAACAACACAAAAAGTGAGTGCATCATTGCAAAACAAATGAAATTGATGTGTTATAATTTGCAAGAGAAATCTGTCCATTTAAGGAACTGACTTTAAAGATACATTTGAAGATAGAAAAATATGGATGACTTTTTAATTTAATCTTCACCACTGCCTAATAGATATATCTACAGGTCATCTGACTCTTAAGAAAATTTAAATTTCTTTGACTTGCTATAAAATTACAGTAACATAGCAAGTCAAACTAATTTACATATTATATATAATATCTGTACTGTACTCTTGCCTATTATCAATATTTTACAACTCTCTAGAATAAAGTGTGAATTTATATTTCATTCATAAATTATGGTTGCTTACTGTTCAGTGTAAAAGATAACCCCAAAAGGGAAGTTTCTTCTGCCCCATTGGACACTTACCAGCTTTATTTCTGATCTAAGTATGTTATTTCAGCATTCCTTTTCTTCCTATTGAATATAAAATCCAACTTTTCCACATTTCTTCTGAATTAGTTTTGGTTTGCTGTTGTACAATATCACCCACTTATCCATGGGTGATATATTTGTGACCCGCCCTCCCAGTGAATGGCTAAAACCACTGATAACGCTCAACCATGTATGTATGAGAATATCTACCTATTTTTTTCTCTATACCTTCACACTTATAATAAACTTTATATGTTAGAGACAGTAAGAGCACAACAGTAACAACTTCTAGACTAAAATAGAGCAATGATAACAATATTGTAGTGAAGGTTATATTAATGTAGCTTCTCACAGTACCTTATTATGCTGTACTCTTCTTATGATGATGTGAGATGCTAAATACCTATGTGATGAGATGAAGTGGGGTGAATGACACAGGCGTTAGGCAACTACATAAGAGCTCCTCGAACATGAGCGCTGTGATACCCCAGTAGCAGATTTGATAACAAGAAGGCTAAGTAACTAACAATTCTGATAGTTGTGGATGACTTAAGGTTTATATTGGACATGATGAACACAGGGATGATTCATGTCCTGGGTTGGATGCAATGGATAAGACAGCTCAAGATGTCATCACACTGCTTAGAACATTGAAGAAATGAAGAGGTGTGCAATGTCATTTTTCTGGAACTTTTCATCTAATGTTTTTGGACTGTGATTGATCACCGGTAGTTGAATCTGAGGAAAGCAAAACTACAGATAAAGGGAGACTGCTACAGTCTCATTACACAGTTGCTTAAAAGTTTGCCACATCTCCACCATTCATTTGCCTGAGAATGATGTTTTAAAAATCCAAAAATTATGTTTTATCATTTACAAGGCTTCGCTTTATTTGCTTGTTTCCAGCCTGGAAGACTGTTACACATTAAAAAGGAAAGGGAAAAGAAAGAGACTAGAGCACTGTAGATCCAGTTTGACAATGTTTCCATGTTGAAAATGTCTTCTGTTCTCTATGTTGGTATCAAACAGGGTCTCTCCATACCTGTCAGCTGAGGGAAAAATTGATTCCAAGAACAAATGAATGAATCAAGTTGGGAACAAGTGTTTGTTGAGAAAAAATCCTATATTTTACCGAAGCAATCATAAAAGAGGCAATTAGGGAAAAAGCAAGATAATAACAACACTAAGTGCTATGAAGCAACGGGTAGATTGATGAGTTAAGGTAATTACAACTTGTCAGCTGAGGGAGTGGATTTTCTGAACTCTTACTCTAGCCAGTTTCTGGCTTAGGACTTTAGGGTGATGGTAACAAATATAAATTCCCACGAATTCCTAGATATCTTCTTCGCCAGTTGACAAAGCTGGCTCTATTATTCCAAGGCTGCAGTCTTCCAAAGAAATAGAGGCACCTGTAGCCATGGGAGGCAAATGCTTGTCAAGCAAAGAAGGAATATGCATAAGTCATAATGGGGTGGCAGAGAGCCTGGGCTGATGTCCCCCAAAACGGACAATTTGCATACAAGTATCCTTGGTTGTGAGTTACTGCTCAAAGAATCCTAGACACTTTTGTAAGCTGTACCTCCATCATCCTGACTGCAAACTTGTCCTTTGAATTTCATCACCAATATAAGAACCCCAGAATTGATCCCAATCTTTAATCTGATCATAAAATGCAAATGGTAACGTTTTTCTCTGCTATAACCTGATTGTTAATATTCTGCATTACAGAACAAAATTGGCTAGAGGTTACAGGTGGCATTTTATCAGATGTTTATTGACTAGTTGTAAATATTTTGTGAGATTTATCAGGCCTGTAAGCTAACTTCAATGTTTCTGCTTTACTTTATTATTGTATTTTTTTGTTATAAAATACATGACTTAAATTTTAGATAGTACCACACAAAATACATCTTATGTTAATAAAATTCACTTCAATTTAAGATGTAAACTAGCATTTGGGCATATTAGTTTTCTGAAGTGGGTATTTTTACTTAAATCAGTGCAAATTTATTTAAAAGAAATTATTAATCTGTTGGCCAGTGCTGCCTTAAGCAGATTTTCCAATGCATTCCTTAAATTGAATTACAAAGTTATTGAATGAAGTTGTGAAACTCATACAATTGTTTTGATTTAATTTTTAATCACATGGTAATGTAGAAGATTTATAAGTTCTTCAACAAATAGATAAAATTATGTGAGTCACTGTGTCTGAATTCACAAAACGGAGATAATACCAGTACCCATTTCATTGAGTTATTGTGACTTCAAAATATCTAAAGCATACATTGTAGTGTTCCAGAGCTTAGGAAATATTCCACAGGAGATGTTTATACCTTATATCCGTAGCAGCAGAGTCTGCTGTAACAAAAACAACAATAATACTGGCAACATTAACAGGAGCAGATGCAAAAGGATAACAATAATAGTACAGTACAATAACATTATCAACAACAACTAATTATTAAGACTTTTAAAAATATTTACCTCATGTTCCTGCATGTCCAGGTACTCGTGGTTATCTCTGTTGAATCTCTCCATCTCTTCCGTGCTATGACATATCCTCTCCTTTCATCTCAGCTTTACTTTCAGATCATTTATCACTCTCTAATATCTTATTTAATTGTAAACATGAAAAGCTAAATGTGTTGGGTCCTTCTGTGTATGAATGAGAATTGTTCTGGTGGTTCTGTTGAATTGAGGATATATTTTTGATGACCTTAAGGAAATGAAAATACATTTTTAGTATTTAATTATGACTCCTAATTTTGATTTGTATTGCCTGTAGCTTATAGATATGTCTTCAATATTTTTTTTCCTCAAAGAGGAAATAAGAGACAAATTTTTTGAGCTTTGCAGATAGATATTTTTGCTGCTTTCATGTGGTCATTAGAAAATAAAGGGTTCTAAAACTATTGAGTCACCAAAATGTCCTTAAAAACCTACAGGTACTTGCCTTACTGCCACCTGGAATTTTATTTTGCCAGTGAATGCAAGGGAAGTCTTGGTTTTCCTCCTTTTAAATTATCTTGTTTTTACTTTATAATTCAAGTGTATTTAGCAGATTCAAATGAACACCTTAATTCTTCGAGTCAAAAACCTTTTACTAAATGTATATTATACGATAGAGTTGGGCTGTATTTGTATTGTTTGTATATCACATTTATCTTTATATTTTAAAACATCTTAAGAAATTTATCTTTTTTCATTCTGTTGTTCATTCATTGATGCTTTTAAAATTTTTCTCAGGCTTAAAAAATGAACTTTTTAATTTTATTTTATTTTTCTTTTTGTCTTTTTGAGACAGGGTCTCGCTATGCAGTTCAGGCTGGCCTTGAGCTCACTTTGTAGCCCAGGCTGGTCTTGAACTCACAACAATCCTCCTGTGTCAGCCTCCCGAGTACTGGGATTACAGGCGTGTACAACCATGCCAGGCCCTTTAAAAGCGAATATTAATGTAGTACTTTTTACTATCCCTAATCTTTTAAATTTTTCTAATTTTTTCGTATTTTTGTATTTTCTTTTTTTCAATTTTAAATCATGTTGATTTTTATCCTGTTTCATATTTGTTGGAATTTTCTCCTCTTTCATTCTACTGAAAATGCCCTATGATTTTCTAAAGCATCTGGGTCTTGTAACAAATAATATTACATGTAATGTTTACATATTATCTACATATATTCTAAAAATAAAATGTGGATTTATAAAGATAATTTGTACATTTATAGATCTCAATATAGTTAAGAAATAAGTAATTTTTTCCTTTGGTTCGATACTTGCATTTCAGTGTTGTTTAACAAGCACCTCAGAGTTTTTTATGTTCACTTATTTACTGGTAAGTATGAATCTCACTAGGACAGTGTTGCTAATAAGCCAATCATATAGGTACCCCAGCTTTGTTATTTCTTCATGCAGATTTTCATTTACATGCAAGATAAATGTGTGTGGCTACTCACTCCATTTCCAGAAAACAGAAGAATTTAGTACTTTGTCAAAAGAAAATAGATTCATTTACAACCACTTCTTACTGGTTTTCTAATTCTTCAAATATGCGATTCCTTTGTCTACTAGCAGCAGAGAAGAAATCTGTGTGCGTGTGATGACGAGAGATGTTGGTGTGCTTTGAGATGAACTGTGTGCGTATATGTGCTCAGAGAAGTGTTAGTGCAGGTCTATTAAATGGATATAGATAAATCAATACCATTATCTGGGATTGAGGGTATGGAAAGCACAATAGATACTGCGAAAGGGAAAAAAATTGCTCAAAGGGAATGAACAACTGGGATGAGGGAAAGGAGAAGAGAAAGAAAGGAGGGGAATATATATATATATATATATGAATACCTAGCATAATTGTACTGCTGATTTCTATTGTTTTATTGAAAGGAACAGTTAAAGCTTATTTTTTCTTTTTAATTTTTTGATCAATTTTCAATGCTTGCATCTGGTAATATAAATAACTACTTTCAAAACAACAATATGCAATATAACAACCGTTGTTGAATTCCTGTCATCTCGTTTCTAATGTTTTCTTTTATTATTTTTTATTCTGTTCAAAAATTAAAAAAAAAGAAAAGAGTTAACACCAATATAGCAAATAGGGCATTCATTTTCTGACGGAAAGAAAAAGCTCAAGTTTGTAAACCTGTATTACTATCGGGTGGGAGGGATAAAGTGTTTTCCTTTCTATCATTATATGAACAAAGCAGGTGTTCATCAGTAGCTGTAGTTTTAAATCTTATCACAATAGTCTCTACATTAAAGGAAGTATTATATGGTATTTTAAACACAGTGACTGCATTTTTGATAGCCTGTTATGGACTGCATTTTTGTGTTTCTCCTAAAATTCACGCCAACATTCTGTCCTGAAAAGTGATAGTATTCAGTCCTGGGCCCTTTGAGAGATAATTAGGAATGGAGGAAGTCGTGAGAGTACCGCCCTCATAACTAAAATGACTGCGGTCCTAAAAATCGCCAGAGGACTTCTTTCCTCTCTCCGCTGTGCTTGCTCTCTGCCACATACGTACACAATGGAAAGTCAGCTTCTTACAGCTTGAAAGAAGCCCTTCAGAGAAGTCACCAGGCTAACAGCCTGATCTCACACTTCCAGGCTCGAGGACAGAGAAAAGCAACTTTCTACGGATTAAAACCCGTCCCATTTATGGAATTTTGCAATAGCAGCCTATACTAACAAATAGTGTGGTGAGATTCCTTCTTCAGTTTTTTAACTGTATGTTTACTTAGTGGGAAGTTGTGAAAATGCAGTGAAGCTAGTATTATCAAATTTATTTTGAAACCTGAAGCTGCATTTAATGTGATTAAATGAAAACTATGGAAAACTAGAAACTCTTTAAAAATTGCAGACGTTTCAAAAAAGAAGTCAAGAAAGAAATCAGAAAATAAATTACTGCTTTTTTTATGCAGAAAACTATAAAATTTTTTGTCTTTTTGAGACAGGGTTTTGCTATGCAGTTCAGGCTGGCCTTGAGCTCACTTTCTGCCCATGCTGGCCTTAAACTCACAACGATCCTCCTGCCTCAGCCTCCAAAAAATTTTAATTTTTTAAAATTCAAAATATATGATATGCTTACAAAAAATCACACACACACACACACACACACACACACACACACTCTGGGCCTTTATCTCTCCAAAATTATTCTACCAAAGTAAACTGTGTGCATATCTTTTACCTTTATCAAAAAATTTACAAATTCCTTATGCATAATATTATTTCTTCAAAACTACTGAATATCCCCCCAAATAAACCTACCTGTTTATGGAGTTCTAACTATAGACATAGAAGAAGAGAACTGAAGGAAAAAAAAATGAAGTAAACTAATATGTTTAATGGGATGAAAAGAGAAAGCCTCTTCAAAGAAGGATTTCAGATGTGTTATGTACAGTCCATAAGGGTCAAGCAGATGTGGCTGATTGGAGAAACACACAGTTGGAGGTTAAGAATTAGAACAAACAAAACAAAGAGCAAGGACCTCTGCCTATATGATCTCACAGGTATATAGTCAGGATTGGGGATCTTATTCTCAGTATGTGACTTAAAGTGTGAGATGATTTTTAACCATCACAGCTGCTACTGGAAGAAGAGACTATATGGTTGGCCTGGGGTAAAACATATCAGGAAGATCAATTACACATTACTAATTTAGATGAGATAAGTAAAAAATTCTTTTAATATTGAGTTAACCTTTCTCATCCACAAAATTCACTACAAAGGCATCATCTTACCATTGTAATTTCAAAAGCATAATTCCAGCCCATAGTCTGTCAATAAATCAGGGTAATCAAGAACACTGCACAAAATGGATTCTTTAGAATAAAGTAAAAAAAGGGACAGAACTTTGTTTTGCCACAACATGAATTTCTCTAAATTAGCACATGCATGTCTGGAAAAGACAGTAATAATAATGACATTGTAGTTTAGAAGTCACAGCAGTTCATGTGTTAGTTACCTTTGGATATATATTTTTTTTCTCTAAGAAATGGTGCCAACTGATAGCAAAATACTGATGAAAGTAGTGATATGGGGTGGAATACTGTGCTACACAAGAGGAACGCCTAGCTCTTCTTGGCTCTGTTTGACATGTCCTTTCTGAAGGTTTTATTAAATTGGTCACTTTATTTATTTTTTCTGTTTTTCTTTGTTTTGAACTGACTAGCATTTTCATTTTATATTATGTATTTAATGTATCTCCTTAAAATTGGGAAAATACTTTTTATGAATGATGTGACTGCTTTGTGGTTAGCAGTTAGGTTTCCAAACTAATAGGAGGACTCTGGTTATCTTCTATCATTGTCCATCACATGAGTCCCATAGGAAGAGATTTTGGAGTACAAAACATATACGATGGAGTACAGAAATATGTACAATACGTAATAGAATGTACAGCTGTGTCACTCAGGTTGACTGGAAAAGAGATAGTACTTTAGAGGTTTTATACAGAAAATCGAATGTTTATAAAAATAGTGACAAGCTAGGCAATAAGCTACTAGCATCTTGTCATGAGATTTGCAAAAGTCTCAAGCAAAGATCAGTGAACTAAGCCCCTTAATGGAAGAGAACAGTCAGAATGTTTTTTTTTTTTGTTTTTTTACAAGGCTTGCAGGTCACTAAAAACGATCTCTATTTGTTTTGTAACCCTCACACCAGACCTCTTATTGGTAATGTGTAAACTGGGATCCAATTAGCAGTGAGTTCTGGGAAGTGTGGGTCCTAGGGCTCCAGCCTCTGAGGCAGACACCAGTGCAGGGGATAGTGGTGATGCCACTTGGGAAAAGAAAAACAATACTCAGAATGGTTTACCAGCCCTTGAGACCTCACGGTGGATGCTGAGCTGCTGGCCCTTCTTTAGGAAAGGATTTACCTCTGTAGCTGCTGAGGGTGTGGCTGGAAGGGTGCTCTGTACTGTCAGTTCTCCGGGAGGGTGGCTACAGCTGCAGAGTGTCACCTGACCAATGACACATGCCTTTGCCATCACAGCCTGTAAGCCCAGATTGGTAGATGTAGCTTTGAAGACACGGGCTCCTCACTCCTGCTTCTCACTCAGTCATCTCAGAACTGCCTACAGCATCAGATGAGGCTCCTGAGATGGCGCTGTGGTTCCACTCCTTCCTCTGATCACATCTGGTTTACTTCCATTCCTTCCAAAGCTGATGATTGCACAAAAATCACATGATGGACATTTTACCTATTCATCTCCACTTGGCAGGTCTATTACTGAAAAACTGAACACAAGACACTACCAATCACCCCAAATTTGATTACTCAGCATCAGTACATGGTCTGTGTGTATTTATAAAACTATATATAACACCATCACAACAGTTGACTCCCCTTAAAGATAGCTCAACCCGCTTCCACATAAATGACAGGTTCTTTACCCAGCAAGAGAAAAAAAAAACCCACCTATCCACTATGTATCCATCTTGCAATCAGAATTTGCAAAGATGCTCTCCAAATGATAAGTAAAATAGAGAGTTTGCGATGCACTTGTAGAGTTCAGGGGGTGCTTGGTGCCATAGCACTTTCATTTTGTTCACAATGCCTTTTTTTTTTTTTTACTTGGTAGCTTAAAGCGGTAATTACATGATTCTCAACATTTACATTTCAGGCAAATTAGTGAGAGGAGGAGAAATATAATAATGAATGCCAGTGTGTTTACATAATTGCTCTTGTTTGTTTTTCTGTTAGTAGTCTCAAGACCATGCTAGATATGTATAAATTCCTTTTTCACCTGTTTGTTTAATATTCCCCTCTCCTCAAAGTAAGCACCACTACAGGTAGTACTGTTATTTTTTAAACCTAAAAAATGACCCAAATTTTTATCCCTGCAGGATGTTGTGTTCTAGGTGTTAAAGTCAATTATTTTATATTATTTCATTTTACTGAACATAGACATAGCAGAAGTACAACTGAAATCCCTCCTCTTTCAGTATTGTGTGTACTTGTCCTTGGTATGAAGAAGGTCATCGTATAAGCGTGATGTTCAGAAACATTTTAGGCAACGTAAGTATTAGTAGCTATTGTTAAGGTACTGAATACTCTTCAAACTTTAAAGTTTAAACAATAAACACCTATACCTCACTTAGAGTTTTGAGAGTCAAGCACATTTCTACTTGTCTCTGCTCAGCTTGGATTAATGCGGCAGAACTTTGATCCGCTCGTTAGCCACAGACTTGAGCTGATGGAATATCCCCTGCCATTCCCAGAGAGGCCAGCAGGAGAAGCTGGCCACAGTGAGACCTTGCTTTCACAGTTAAGCTGTAGTCATCGATGGGAAAATATCACATGGGCATTCCTCTCATTGACCAAAACTTGTGATAGCATCAAGGCTCATATTAATGTCAAGAGAGAGGCACTCCTCTGGGGTTTGAGATTATGGCTATCTTTTAATACTTATTTTTGTTTAAAAATATTATTCAACTCATAAGCCTCCCTAGGAATGTTTTTTGTTCTATCAGTGACTGCTTTCAAAATCAGTTGGGTGTGGTGGTGCACACCTGTAATCCAGCACTCGGGAAGCTGAGGCAGGAAGATCCTTCTGAGTTTGAGGTCAGCCTCAGCTACAAAGTGAGCTCAAGGCCAGCCTGAACTGCATAATGAGACCCTGTCTCAAAAAGACAAAAAGAAACAAACAAATCAAAACCATTCTGCCCCATAGTGCAACCTTCTTAAAGTGGGGGGGGGGAAGTGAAAGGAATTATTTTCTAGTCTTGTGTAAAGGCAAAAAAGGCAGATAAACTTGGACTCAAACTTTTACATTTATACTTTGAGAGTCTGAGAATTAAATCTAGATCAGCCTTTTTTTTAAAAATATGGTCCAGAATTATGTGATGGTCAGCTTTGCTCTGGAAGAGTCTCAGGGAAGGGGAGCTCACCATTTCAGAAACCTGGTTTTGGAATCCAGCAATCACACAGAAGAGGATTTCCTTCCACAAAACACTGTTGGAAATTGTAATATTTCCCAGGGGTAGGGAAGTAGAAAAGGGGCAGAAGAGCAATTTATGAGTGGAAGAACTAAATCCTAATTATCTCAAGCACAGAAAGACAATCAAAACCAAGAGGTTTCCCAGGGTGGGTCTCCAGTCTCTCTCTCTCTCTCTCTTTCTCCCCCACTCTGGTCTCAAATTGTTACATTTTTTAATTTTTCTGACTGCCAATAGATTTTCAAGCAACCTTGAATCAGTACTCTTATCCTAACACCAGCAGAAAGCAGAGAGAAGCAAGAACCCTATAATTTTAGTTTAAGAATTTATAGTGCACAAGAAATGTTTTAAGCATATTAAACAAAATACCTACTTAAATTGGAAGCCAAAAGCAAATTTACCAATTAGCTAAGATTTGGAACAATGAGTTCTTAGGATGACTGGATTGGCTGTCAGGTTACAGCATGAGCATTTTAGGATGGACTCCTGGTTTTTACTGGAGTGTGAGGAGTTGTGCTCACCCAGCAATTTTTTCAGCTCCGGGTGTTGCCTGTGGGGCCAGGTCCTCCTGCTAGTCCTGGATCCTGCTGAGGCAGAGCTACTGGTCCAGAGTGTTAAAGGTTATAGGCTGGGGGGCACGGATTCCAGAGGATCCCAGGTGGAGGAGTGGGTGGGAGGTGAATCCTCTCATTTCTTATTAAGTGCCTGAGTATGTTTTTACTTTTGGAGAAAAGAGGAAAACTGGCTCTTGTTATCCATCCAGGATATAATTTATCTCCTCCTGAGACCCTGATCTTTATCACTGAAGTCAATCAACAATTGACATACCCAGTTCTTGTGGGCAGTTCTGAACTGTGGCAAGGAACAGGATGAAACAACACCATCTGAGCACCTGAGCTTTCTTCTTGCTTTTCCTCTGGGTATTGTTGTCCCAAATGTTCAACATCAGTCCAAGGGGAGCAGCAGGGGATAGTTTGTATCCTGAGCTCTTTGATTCCATCATCTCTCCTGACTGGGAGGCACATTTATTTATTTTATTTTCTGTTTGTCTGGAGCCTGAGGCTCAGTTTCCAGCATGAACTGAGATGTTTTGCCCTCAGTTACTTTCAATTTCCCCAAAAATCACTGTCTCAAGTGGGACTATCCCTGTCTCACTCAAGGTCATCTTGGGACAGGGACAAAATAACCAAAGCAATATTTAGTCACTCCCTCCTCCACCAACTTTTCTTACCTCAGTTCATGTACAAAGTTGCCTGGTCATGTGGTCTTCTTGCCCTTTTTTGGGTCCTTTTTGCACTGCCAATGTCTTGATTGGATCCTCAGCCCATGGGTACAGGCTCTTCTCCCAGAAGTCACTGGAACTAGGTCATGAGATGTGCTTCCTCTTGGTGGGCATCATTGTGCCTTAATGGGTTGTGGCCATATGTTGGGCCCCAGATTATTGGAAGTAAGTCCCCAGACTCACATGGTCCTAGGGGAAAGAATGCACTCAGACAGCAAGAATCTTCACAAGACAAAGTTAAAGTTTACTTCAGCAGAAGGGTGAGAGCACACTTAGACACAAGGCAGCAGATGCACCGAACAGTGAGTTGAGTGGAAGGTTAAGTCTTCAGCCATGGGAATTCATTGGATGAATTCAAAGGCTTGCAAGCTATCATGAGGTTGGCTAGCTTAAGAAATGCAGGGAGTGGATCCAAAGGTTTGCTGAGGGAAAGGAAGTGGGAAGATAGAAAGTGTGGGAAAGAGAAAGTCCTTGGCCTTTGATAAGCTGTCTTGGTCTGTAGCTATGTTCCCAGAATTTACACTAAGTAGACGTTTCCAATAACTCCGGTGTAAAGGGTGGGCAAGCCTAGGGTGCACTAGAGTCTAAAATGGAGGTGCTCTAGTTTATATCTTTTGATAGAAAAGACAGAGCCGCAGTTTCTCACAGAATTAAAAATCAGGCCCCCGGCACCCAGGAAGCCCCTTGGCGGGGAGCACTGGCCTTCGGGCTGGCCACCGCCGCACAATTCAGAACCATCATGGCACAGAGAAGCAATGACACAATTGGCCCACCATGCACTGGCTGCGGAGGCCCACCTGCGGACTTGCATATATCGTTCCAACATGGAGAAACCCCTGGGAATACATGCCACATAACAGGTCACTCTTGCCCCTGCCATTGAGAACCAGAAATGTCCAGAGTCAGTGGATGAGCAGCTGCTGAACAAGGACTCGGAGAACATAAGAATGCAGACTAAGCCCGAGGGGTCAGAGGTCCTGTGGACTGCGGTCATGAGAGCCGCTCAGAAGCTGTAAACCAGGAGGACCTTGTGCAATACATAGGGAGATCCCCTGGAAGCCATCCTTCCCCTGACAGTACAGGCTGTGGTGGAGGAGCATGTGGAGGTCTGCGGAGGTCTGCAGTGAGATTCCTGCTCCCTGTCCTGACAGTTGGGGAGAGGACACTAAGTGGTTGTGGGGTCCCAGTGCAATGGCAGGCTGGAGAGAAAAAGCTACAAAAAATGGCTTTTGCCCCAGATGACTCACTAGAGATGTTAGTATGTATCATCTCCTCAGTATTCTATAGGAGGAGGAGGAGGCCAAGGAGAGTAAACAAAGAGACTGAGAAAAAGCAGCTGCTTTTGCTGCAGCACTAAGAGAAACAAACCCTAAGTCTGATTCCTGGGGCCCCAAGAAGAACTTGATGACTGCATTCATCTGCTACTGCTATTAAAAGCCAGGCCACCTCAAGAGGAACTGTGCTAAGAGGCCCCCTGGGCCATGCCCTGAATGCAAAGGTGACCACTGGAGATTGGTCTTCTCTCTGAATTGGAGGCCCCAGAGCTCAGACCCATTCTACCAGTTAGTCCAACAGGAATGAGGGAGCCCATGGCATACTCTGCCTCCTCCCTCTGGCCAGACAGTTATCTCTGTGGAGGAGCCCAGGGTAATCATGACTATGGAGGAACAAGAAAACAGCCTGTTGCTAAACACAGGTGCAAGTCTCTCGGTCCTTCTTTTCAATCCTGGCCTTCCTTCCAGCAGTCACACCTCAGAGAAAAGAGTCACTGGTGAGGAGGTAATGTACTATTTTTGACAACCCTTATGCTGTAGCTACTTGTTAGGTCCTTCTTGCATATGTCTATCTTCCTGAGATACCACTTTGAAGATACCACCATGTATTACAGCAGCCATTGATATTTTCCTACTAATCTATCCATAACTCTGTAATGTTTCTACTGTTCCTATTCTATTTCATAAATGGATGTATGTTTGTTATTACGTGTTTCCTACAACAATCACTGAGAATAGTTAACGATTATTCAATTGGTCACTCATGTATAGCTCTATTTATTTTCTTTAGAAGCCACTTTGAAGATACCAAAGTATAGTACAACAACCATTGATAATCTCCTACCTCTTTTGTCTGTAATTCGCTATTATTTGTCTGTTTGTTTTCCTGAGGAACTATCTTATAGATAACAATATGTAAAACAATAACCATTGATAATTTCCTAAAACTTTGTCTGTAATTTGGTAAGCCCCCCCTATTATTATGTTATATTTCTTTTACTCTTTAAAATAAAAATTTTTAAAAAAACAGAATTAAAAATCATCAGATAGGACAATGAGGATTTTAAACACTATTTGATTATCAATAGTTGAATGTATCTAAGAAGTTATAGAATCTTTTCATACTTACCTCTTATTAAGTGATAAACACCCTGGTGAGGACATGGGTCTTGATAGCTGCCCGGCCCTTATGATTTTCTTGAGACAAAACATCACGCATCTATGTTAGAATAAAAGTCAACTATCAGTGTATTAGTTTGTATTTGCAATGGTACTAATATAAGTTAAAAATAAAACTAGAAAAACAAAGAAAAATACTGCAAAGTAACATATGCATCATGCTTAATGTAATTCTAAATGTAAAGTCAAAATGGAGCATAGCCCTTTTATAAATAGATTCACTGAAAGTTTATATCTCCCCTCACTCATTTTATTTTACAAAAAGGGAAATACATTTCCATAAGAAATTAGGAGGTGAAGACTAGAAGTCAGATATTCAAATAGCTCTTTTCATTGGAAACTCCCCCAGGCTATCATGATTGATTACTTCTAATTTCCTTTTGAAAGAAAATGTCAGGCATAGATGCTTAACAGATTTTGAGCTTTAAGTGTTTTGTAAGATCAGAGAAGAGAGTTTGAATAAAATCTTTACAGTGGGCAAAAACAATTTAGATTCAAGTAACGTTTTTAACCAAATACTTTGGAAAAACTATAACAAAATTATTTATCAAACAGTTTAATAATAACAGTATGCAATGTAGCAACCATTGTTAATTTCTACCATTTTTTTTTTGGAAGTCATGTATCATTTTTGCTGTTTCTGTTTTATTTTGATTTTGTCTTCATTGTTGTTTTGTTAGTTTTTTTAATCTTTAAAGTTAAAAAGAAATTTGGCTCTGAAAAGCAAACAAGAAACTCTCCTATGAAAATCATAATGATCCACTTACACAATAGCATATTTTGTACTTTCTCATTTTCAAGTGTATTTTATATATGCATAATTGTAACAGGAGCATGCACACAATTTTATATCCTGTTTTTCATTTAATCGTCATAAGTACTTCTCATCTACCCAAGAGTCTTCATCGATGTCCTTTTTAATGTCTGCATAATATTCTTTGATTGAATATACTGTGACTTATTTTCTTCTCTCTTCTGACAATT
Source organism: Chinchilla lanigera (assembly GCF_000276665.1). NCBI lineage: Eukaryota > Metazoa > Chordata > Mammalia > Rodentia > Chinchillidae > Chinchilla > Chinchilla lanigera. Next base: position 1,486,035 of record NW_004955491.1, read on the forward strand.
TGGGTTATTTCGAGTAAGTGCAACTATAAATAATGCTGCAATTAGCATCTTTATTTCCTTGGCTAAATTGAAGTGTTTTATGAATTAAAAGCAGCAGAATAGGCAAAAAAAAAATAAGTGCAAATATTTATCAGTGGCATGATAAGTAATATGGATAAGTATGTACAGAAAAGAGGAAATGAGGCCCATGTGAATGCTATTAAGACAGACAGCTAATTATTTCCCTTTTCACAACCCAGGGAACTGCTGCAAATTCTGATTTTAGAAAAGTATAGCATTTCTAATGCTTTTTTATATATTTTTTGGTATTCTCTTTAATGGTTTGATCAATCTTGCATTCTTACATCTGGCAATCTGAGCAACTTCCTTGAAGATAACAGTATGTATTATAACAACTGCTGTCAATTCCTATCATTTTGTTTTGAAACTGTGTATCACATTTATTGTTTTGTGTTTGTCTATGTTGTTATTTTGATTTTTTAAAAATTCTTTTAAAATAAAAAAAGAAAAAATATATTAATTTTTTAAATAATGGGGTTTAAATTTCAGTTAATCCATATTGAGAATTATTATGAAGCCAGTGAATGAAGTTAATTCAGGTGGAAACAAGGGAGCTGAAGAAGTCACTCCCTCCCATCAGTTTACTTTTTGAAACAGCACCTGAGGACCATTCCTCATTCAACTGTCGTAAGAGAAGTAAGGCACACAACATAATTTCCACTATGTTATAAAATTATAATTGTATAATTATATCATAAAAACTCAGCTAGTCACTGGTGCTCTAGGTTAGACCACATGCTCATTTGTTCTCCGAGCCTGACCCTCAGTAACTTTGACCGTTCTCTATCCTTATTAAGGGCTCCTGAATAGGCCACATTTTATGCATATAATTAGAATCAGAGTGAATTCTGGGAGAGGCCTGAGTGTTGAGAGCCATTGGGTGGACATAGCACCCTGTCAATTATACCTACCGACTCAGGCACCTGGGCTGAGGTGCAAGTCTTTTAAATTCTGAAAGCCTTGTTTCTCTGGGGTGTCTGCTGTGTGCTGTGTGCGGTGCCCATGGGCAGTGCTTTTGCCTTCCTGTTCCCTTGGCACCACTTTTCTCTGATGCTGAAGCTTTTGTCAAAATGGACTTGCACAACCACTGAGCACAACCTGCGGTGATTTTCAATACAGTAGCTGCTTTCCACGTGCCACTGGGTGAGTGTGCACTTCCCAGGCACTGCTCATCATTGACAGGAGCCTGGATTATACCTGCTGAATTCATCATGTGGTAGCAAAATGGCATATTTCTTCACAAAAAGAAATGGAATGATAGTTTTAAATGGGAGCTTATCTCTCAAACACATTTTTTAAATGTCATGAAGAAGTCTGGCATAATTGATTAAAACGCTTTGACTAAAATTATTAAAATAAATTTAAGTTTTGTTTTCAGTATGTATCAGCCCATTCTTCCTTATTTGAACTCTGTATTTTAGACCTGGTCTCTAGCGCTGGCTCCAGAGATCTCAGCTCTTCTTTGCCTCTGCTTTTGGTCTCTACTCCTGACCTCTACTAAGCCTGTGTTTTGAAAACACTGCATTTAAACATCTAATTCCCAGAATTGTGAAGTGAATGAACTCTTTCTAAAGACTTTAACATTATTAGGTTTCTTGTTCATAATCTTCATTCTTCTCCTCTTCTTCCTGTCCTCTTCTTTACTTTAAAAGTGATCATTTTTAAAAGTGATCTGCATTTTGTCTGGCAGTTTAGATATTTTACGAGTATCATGTTGTTTTCTTATTATTTCAGAGAATACTGTTGTCTTTTGTTTAGAAAAAACAGTGAGAGGTTGGGAATGTAAATCAGATAAGCAACTATTCAAAATGTAAACACTCCATATCTTCCTTGAAGAAAGAGAGTTTTCCAAGCTTTCAAAATAGTATTTTTCACTGACACTAAAACTTAAGAACACTCATTGTAAAGTTAGAATAGTGTAAAAAGAATGTATTAATCTTGTCATAGCTTCAGTAAATGGCATTTGTCTTACATGTTGTGTTATTGAGATAGGTTCTATATTTCCATTATATTTAAAAATAGATCTTCTTTGGGGACACATTCATTTTCACAACAAATCTACAACTAGAATTCTGAAGCAGATCTTAAAATGCACATATTTCTGAATGGAATGCAGTATTCTCCTTAAAAATAAATATTTCCATTTCTTGTTTTGTTTCAAGAATTTGTTTTTAAAAAGGCATTTGAGTTTTTATCAGTGGTTATAAAAACCAATGACATTCTGAATCGTGATTAATTGCAAGCACAGCAATATCTTCAACAAGTAAAACTTTCTCAAGAGTTGAGTCTTATCAAATAGATCTCTTCTTGAAAGACAAGGAAAATGCCCAATATTATTCGCATTTATAATGTTAGATTCTCAGATGACTAAGGTTCAAAGTGTAATATGTAAATTATTAAGTTACTCATCTGCTACAAGATTTCTTTTTTTTTTTTTTTTAATTAAGAAGATCACCTTGCATTACCCTGGCTGTCCTTGAACTGTAACAATCCTCTTCTTAGACTTCCCAAGGACTGGGACAACAGGTGTGTTCTACCATGCTGGGGTATTACAAGCATTATTTTAACATGGTATAATGAGGTAAATATGAAAGCAAAGTAAAAATGTTTTCTGGTTGACAAAAACACTGACTTATTTTCTCTTTTAATTCTCACTAGTATTTCCCTTTCTAGGCATTAGGAAAACAAGATTCAATGTATAAATTTGCAGAACTAATAAGCTCAGAACTGCTGTCTAACATTACTTTAGGGGTGTCACAAACAGAAGAACTCTCAGATTTGAAGTCCTGCTGTCCAACAAGAGGGTCATAAAGGAGAAGACATTTAACAAGGCAATGTTGTACGTCCTGTAGGAAATGACAGTGGAAAAGTAACCCAAATGAGAAGGGGCTAGAGACAGGAAACTGATATTTGGTTAAGAGAGCACGTGAAAGAATGCCTAAGATCAGCAGTGAAATTAGAATAAAAACCAATTTGAAATACTATGTTTTGAAACATTTTTCCATTTCATTTACATTTTTACATTTATTTTTACACAAGTATTTACAATATCCATATTTTAATGTCTGCCTTTTTCTGGCGTTATTTTTCTTTTCCATTCTTGATATTGCCAACTTGTTTTTACTCTATTTTGTCTGGAATTTTATGATAAAATTTTAACCAAAGCTTTCATGTTTTCAAAGAACTAATTTTTCACTTCTTTTTTTTTCTCTATTTACTTTTTTCTTTATTATTTAATATCTTATTTTCTTTTTCATTGATTTCTTCTCTTTTATACTTTTCTATCTACTAGTTTTAAAATTAACTTCCTTTTCTTTTTCTAGTTTTTGAGCTCATCAATTTTCAAACTTTTGAAGTTAAAGATTCATGCTGTTAGAGGTAAGTGTCACCATCTGAATGCTGTTTTGGTTGTACTGTATATAAGTTTTGATATATTAATTCTCTCTTAATGGTAAAATTTCTTTTTCCTTTTCTCTTTTATAGATGTTTCACTTTGATTTTAGTTTTCATCAGTTTTTCTGCAATGAGTTGAGGTTTTCATTTATTTTTTCTTTCTCTTAGTGCTCTAGAGCTCTTGATCACATGGCAAAATGCTTTTTGGTGTTTTTAGAGTAGTCTCCAACATTCTCTCTGAGAGTACTGCTTCATTCTTATTTTCTCCTCCCTCCTTTTTTTTGTTTTTTGTTTTCTTCTGGTACTGGGAATCAAATTCACGACCTTGCGCTTGCCAGGCAGGCATTGTGCCTCTGAGCTATATCCCCAGCCCCGTCCCTCCCTTCTTTTACTGGAATATCTACATGAATGGTTTTCTTTCCTCAAAGGAAATAAATTTCTACCTGGTGAGGAAGCCAGGAAAATGTGAGCCACAACTGTGAAATGCACCGCAAAGAGAATTCTGAAAATTTCCCAGGTAATTGCAAGTGTACAAAAATATGAATGAAACGTTTGTGATCTCTGGAAGAAAGTGTGCAAAGTGAAAAAGTTATTGGAGATTACCTGCCTCCCCTGTGTGTGAAGAGTGAAAGATGTTTTCACCTCTACAGGAGATGACAGCAGAAGAAGAATTAAGGCACCTTCAAGTTTCATTGACAAAAATGCAATAAACATAGAAGGTTCAAATTTCTGTACCTTCCTGTTTTTCAAAAGAAAGATTTCTTTTTCTGTGGCTTACATGACTACTGTAGCCTCGTGTGGATCATCTGTCTCTTCACCACTGATTACTAACCTTAATTATATTAACAAAATCCCTTCTGCTGTGTAACATAACATAAACTTAAGAAGAACACCAGGGACTAGAGATTTGGGAGTCTAAAACTCTGGTTACCTCACTGGAGAAATAGAAGAGACTATCTTCATTTTGAATCAATTAAAAAATGCCTCAGAGTTTGAATCAAAGCTCAAAATGTCTGAGACAAAGATTTGTGTCAGCTTTTAATATCCACTACCTTTCTTTTATATCTCATTAAACATTACCAGTGGCTGTACTTTTTCAGGGTATTCAGTGAGCAGGAAGAGCAGGAATCTTCCATTTCTTAACTGCAGTCATGAAAGTATATGAACATTAAGAGGCTTTTTCTAGCAGAAGCAGAAATTGAAATGTAAAATGTAATACTGAACATAAAACCTTAATTCACCTAGTATAAATTCAGGAAGTAGATTGGTCTCATGATTAAATAATTCTCTGATTTAACAAAGACTTCACAAACTTGGGTCTGTCTTCCTTCCCTTCAAGAATCATAACATGATTATCATGTATCATAATTTTTATTCATATATGGTTTTTATGGTTCTCTTTTGGGAATATGAACTTCAGGAAACTATGTCTGTTTTCCTCATTTTTGGGTCTATAATTCCTCACCTGGCACATTAAGTATTTATTTACTGAAAAAACAAAAAAATAGAAAGTAGCAAAAAAATTGGCAAATGTACATTTTCTCTTCTTTGTTTAAAGACCATGATGTGTATATTCAGTGTAGATAGTTTATTTTAAAGTTTCTTCTATGGCTTGTTTTTATGTGAAAGATTCATAACTTGCAGATCCTGCAACAAGGCAGGTGTTTGTAACTTTTTGGTTCTCCAAAACAATCTTTACTTGCTTGTATATATCTTAGTAATTTCTCTGAGCCAGGCGTTGCACTATAACTAAAATAAAACAGAGACAAATGCGTATAGATGTCTAGATGACCAAGGGGACAAACAAGAACAAATGCTGAATAATAAGTGCTAAAGGAAGGCTACTACAACAAAAGAAGAATAATTGAATTTAAAGAGGTCATGAAAGGCTTCTGGAAAAAAGTGACAGAGTGAAACTGAAAGGAATGAAATGATGAAGTATGATTTTATTTATGCTGCATGTATTTAAGGTGTAAAATATTTATTTTATATCCCTATACATATTGAAATTCTTATTACAGTCAGGCAAATGAACATATCCATCACTGAACAGAATTACTCTCCCCTGTCTTATACTGTAAAAGAGCTAAACTGTGTTTTCTTAACAACTTTCCAGTATGTAGTTCAATATTATTACCTAAAGTCCTGCTGCTCTGTATTAGATATGAAATGATATTTAAAATGACTTCTTATTACTCTGTAAAAACATGGAGGCACAATAATTTCTTTATAAAAATCTCCCTGATTTTTCCTTTCTCAATATTATTCTTTTTTGACCTTACCTGGAGATATTTTACCTCCTATCTCTATTTTGATATTATAAATGTATATTTATTTGCAATATATGTATATATAATATACAAAGCATAAATGAAATTCAATGATATATGTTTAACATATTAAAATAGATAATAAGAAAGGGAAAGAAATTGCTCAAAGGAAGAAACAACTGGGATGAAGGAAAAAGAAAAAAAGAAAGAAGGAAAGACAAATGGATAGCTGGGGTAAATGTACTGCTGATGTCTGCTGGTTTATTCAGAGGAACAGCTAATGCTCAATTTTCTTTTATTTTGATCAGTTTTGCATGCTTATATCTGGTAATCTGAGCAACTGATTTGAAGACAGCAATACGCAATACAACAACCATTGGTGTATTCCTAACATCTTGTCTAGTGAGACTCTGTATCATCTCTAATGTCTTCTTATTTTTTTTATTCTCTTTAATGGTTGGATCAATCTTGCATTCTTACAGCTGGTAATCTGAGCAAGTTCATCAAAGATAATGATATGTAATATAACAACCACTGTTAATTCCTATCATTTTCTTTTGAAGCCCTGCATCATTTTTAATGTTTTTGTGTTATAACTGGTATCTAAATGTCCCCACAAAGCCTCATGTGGTCATAGGTAGGGCTTTTCAGAAGTGGCTGGATCTAGGGTGTGTAACGCTTGTATTAGAGTACCCATCCTGGGTGTGTGTGGCAACAGTCAAGAGGTTTACAACCTGGGGAAAATATACAGGGACAGAAAGAAATCTGCTGCTGCTGCTGGTGGTTCTGATTCTGCTTCTGTCCTCACTTGCTGCTTCACTGCTTTGCTGCCTTATGCCTACCATGAACCATTTCCCTTCTATGATGCTCTTCTGTTATGACACCCTGCCCAGGACCAGAAGGACTGAAACCTCTATGAACTATGAGCTTAACTCAACCTTTCCTCCTTCAACTTTGGGTATTGGGTATTTTGTCTCAGGGACAAGAAAAGTAAGACAATTATACTTTCAGTTTTCTTTTAATAGTAAGTTCATGGTATTTCTTGATTTTGATATGTACATTTATTTTTATTATCTCCATTACCACTAGATGAATACAATATAAATTTTTTGCAATGATATTTTAGGTTGTCTCTGGTCTTATCTTTTTAAAAATAATGCTTTTCTGCGTATTTTTGTGTGTATATGCACAGTAATTTCTTTAGAAATATGACCAGGCATGGACTGGTTAATATTTAGGACATGAAACATGTTTAAAATTTCTACATTCTCCCAATATATTTTCCAAAATTACTATAGCCATTCCAAGCCCACTTTGAAATAACTATTGTCATTTTCTTCATATTCTTGCCAATAACTTACATTTTGAGAGTTTTAGAATTTGAGGGGTCAGCTGTGTATGAAACACTCTCATTATTCCTCTAATTTGGACTTTTCTGGTTATTCTCAGGCTTCAGTAACTTGAACAGGGAGAACACAAGGAAAAGCCTTAGCCAGGTAGAACGTGGTTACTGTAAAGGGCCACGGAGAAATTTTCTGTTCAGTGGCTACCCACCTTTGGACTGTAAGGGAAAAGTAATAAGAAAGGACTTGGAAACTAAAAAGAAGGGAAAACAAAAAAAACAAGATTCAGAGTGCAAAGGAGCGGACAAGGGTGTACAGAAATACACTACATAGAACTGTGGTGACACACACTGGCCCTCACTGTGCCACTAGACCTAGAGCTGCAGTTAATGCTGTAATGCGGAAGCCCATCTACGTTAACTATTAGGCTTGAAGGGTCTCAGCTGCTAAACTGTGATAGCCTAGCGTATCTGTTGCTGTAGCCACAAAGACATCATTTGAGTGGACAGTGTATACTGTGGATGTGCTGCAGGATTGTTCTCACTTTCAATCAACAGGTGCTGTGCATGTAGATTTTCTTAAACTACATGGAGGATCAAGTTAGAATTTATCCTCCTTCAAGGAGTTCTGTCACACCCTTCCAACCTGTTTCATTTTTGGAGACATTGCAATCTGTTATTCATGTTAGCAATCTGTGCAAGACTGTAATATTCTAAGTTCACACGCATCTTCCCTGGACTTGATACCAATGAGCCCACTTGTGTTTGGTTAATTCTTGCCAGCTGACCTCTCTTACTACTGGATCTCAGCACGCTCATCGAAATCATAACTGGCTTGCAAAAGAGGAACTGGGAAGCTTTTTGAGTATATAGATTCTTTCCCTACTGATGTGTATCTCCCCACAGGGTATGTGAAAAATAATTGTTAGGGGCCGGGGATTTAGCTCAGTGGCACAGTGCTTGCCTGACAAGTGTGAGGTCCTGAGTTCGATTCCCGCTACCAGAAAAAAAGCAAAATGTATATATATAATTGTGAGATCACACATGATAAATCCTTTCCAACATTTCTTTCTCCTAAGATTTTGAAAGCCTTCATCCACAACATTACAGAGAACTCTGAGGTATTAATCTCATTGCTTGTGATTCACCATTCACTGTAAGTTTCAGTAACTCAACTAATATCCAGCTCTCTGAGCTAACACATTAAAAATAGAACTCTACTGAACCTATGTTTATTTTCTTTCATTCCAGCTGCTACACCAAAATATCTTAGACTGGCTGGCTTATAAACTTAGGATGATTAATATAATTCTAGTGTTTGTCATTTCCATCCTTGGTGCTATTCACCATGGGGCTTTGAAAATAGAGAAAATGGTTTCAGTTATCTCAGTAAAGATCTTGTACATGCACATTTTTATAAAGTCAAAGACCATTTATTTTGTGTAAGGTAATAAAGAAAAATTTAAGGCGCTCCCTGTACTATATTTTCTATCTCAGTCACAGATTCTGATAACAAACCAGCCTTGTACCTGTCCTTGTCTTTCCTTCCCCAGCCCTTATCTACTTATATTTGGGAATTTATGTGATAAAATTGGCACTAACTTGTTTGCATCTTCTATTCATAGACTTTTGGCTTTCCTACTTTTGATGTGTATTTAAATAGATGGATTTAAAAATACCACCATATATTCATGTTCTCTGGTTCTCCCATGGTGCTCCAGCTCCTATGGGATGGGTTTTGGGGAAAGAATTCAGGTCACATTCTCTGTGCAATATTTCCACTTAATGATTTTGCTGAAGAGTTTGACCTCCAAAAGGGGAATTCTACAGGAAGTAAAATCAGGTATGGAAATTCTTTAGAAAAACGTGATCCTTGGACATCAGGGACCTCCTCCCTCACCTTGGTATCAATATTTATCCTACTGGCTTCAGTGTGATACAAGCTGTTTTATTCTTATCAAAGTATTAATTTCTGGAGCCAAATGAAAAATCAGCCAGGAAACATGTTGAAAAATGGAACTCTTTAGCTCAAAACAACCATCACTATATCTTGATTCTGCCACAAAAGAAGAAAATAATTTATTTTACTATTTCTATTTTTCATTGGTAAAAGACATATTGGTATTTGTGCCTTACTCATTACTATGGTGTCTGCAGTTTAAGTGACTAAGATATATTTTGTAATGCCTCATGTGACTGACTGGCTTCTAGGCAAAGTGCCTTGAATGTTAGTGAATAGGAATAACACTGGATCTTGTACTTGATCAAAGAAAATAATAGTTGAAGAAGTATGAAAATTCCTCAAGCATCAGGACCACAGATATCAATATTCATCTTCCAGTCTTCTCTTACTCCCATCAGAGCTAGAAATTTATTACAGAGTTCCATGGATCCTTCTCTAATTAACACCTGTAGGTTTAATATATTACACACTACCCCAACCCTACAAAATTCAGAGTTTCATGTACACAAAGAATGAACTTATTCATTGTTGTTTTTTAATTCTTAACTCAAAAATTCATTATTTTCTTGACTAGTCAATTAATGTAAAGAAAATAGCAACAAAAAGCAGGAAAAGATGATTAAGAATCATTTCTAATTTTTTTTTTAACTTGTTACTGTCTTTGATTGATCAATCTTACATTCTTACATCTGGTGGACTAAGCAACTTCATTGAAGATAAAAGTATGTAATGTAGCAAGCATTGTTACTTCCTATCATTCTGTTTTGAGGTCATGTATCATTTTTGTTGTTTTTGTGTTGTTTTGATTTTGTCTTCATTGTTGTTTTGTCAGTTTTAAAATTTTTAAAATAAAAAAATTTAAAAAAGAATTAGAGCTAATAGATTTTAATGATAATTGTGCCAACTCATTCTTAGATTTTAAAAATATCTGAGGCTAAGTTGATATATGCACAAGTGAGAAGGTTTGGACTATGATATCTGAGAACATTTCTCCAGCTTTCTCTGATCATTATCTGACCTGGTTTGATCAGGCTTAAGGACCCTTGGTTGAGTCATAACATCATGTTGACTTCATTGCTAAAAGAGATTAGAAAGATATTTAAAATATGTTAAAGTAATATTAAAATATGAATAGAAAAAAGTGTATCGATGGTAAATATTAGCTCATGTATTTACATTTAAAAATACATTAGGACTATCAAACTTTGTGAATTAAAGAGCATTTAATGGAACATTTAATTATAGATCACTGAAGATGTGTATGACTCCATAGTTTGGCTTTCCAGATAAAAGTATTTTTTAGTCCCTCTGATGAGCTGGTTTGTGGGTTCAGTGTTATTCATAAAAATCTAAATTCAAAACAAAGGGTGAAATATACATTCCAAAGTTGCTCATGGGTGGGGGAATATGTGTGCAAATACATATATATATATATGTGTGTGTGTGTGTGTACATAATATGGTGTGATAAAAATATAGTGAATATTTAAATTAAAAATATTTATTATACTGACAGATACATTGGCTTTAATGCTCTTCACAGTACTCCTCCTTCCTTCGAACATGCTTATTCTCCCATTCTCACAATTTTCTGGAACTGTTCTGGAAGTCTTCTTTCACGAATATCCATAGTTGTAGCGTCATGCTTTCTTGAGATCCTGAATTGGCTCACAAAACACCTACCTTCCATGGTTCTTTTGACTTTGGGGAAGAGCTAGAAGCTACATAGCATCACGTCTAGTGAGTAAGGTGGATGAGGACACAAAAATTTTATTTGAAAGAAATTACCTTAAACATCTTGATATCCGGGCAACCAGGAAAAGGCACAAAAGATGACTTTGAGACCTGCTTCAGAAATCAGCAAAAAAGGTGATGTAACTGTGTGCAAGTGAAGGGAAATGTTTGCACAAGGATTAATGTCAAAAAGTGCATTTTATTATAATTCACCATATCTGCTGATTGTACCTCTTATATATAAGTCAAGCAGTCCTGGAATAGAGGGTAAAAGGCAAAGTCTGAGGTTACATTGGGTATTTTTAAACAGTCTATAAAATAGAGTGATAATAATTTGGCAGATTAATATTCTAGTTAAACTTTTACAATGGATGTATCTTTAGGAAGTCTTATTTCTACTGTTGGCAATAGAGACCAGCAAAAATTGTAAATGAATTTTTTCATGATTAAATGATTCAAGCAGGGTTTTAACAGCCATCTTCATGGGAAATGCTGAGTTTTTGGTTATATCTCATTAGATTTTTCATTAGTTCCTTTTATATTTAACACCCAATGATTATAAAGTCACATCAATTTTGCCTTCTGTCTACTTAGATGATATTATATGCTGCTTCACATATGAAAAGTGTATAAAAATATATCTTCTGGGACAAAAAGTAAATATGGCAATATAGTATCTTTTCCTATAAAGTGGTGTTAGTATAGATAGAAATTCATTAAATTTAAAATGGATAAAATTGCTGAGTTTGTCTCTGAAAGACATAGACACTTACACAGGTATATACATGAAAACACCCATACTCAATTCTTATATTTTATTCTTCAAAAGATCACAAAGCTATTTTCTTTCTGAATTAAGTGGTGCTATAGTATCCTGAATGTTCATAAAATATAGTCATATTAATGATGACCCAAAAGATGTAACTTATATTTATGAGTGTATATATAAAAGCAGTATAATCACATTACATATTCTTGGATTCAATACTGATGACATCAAATCATTCTGAATAGGATTAACAGGTCCACATACTTTTATTAAAATATTTTAACTTGTCAGCTAAAATCTTTATAGCTCATATATTTTTACAAGATATTTTAAGTCTATCTTTATTTCACTTGACGAACTTTAAGCTCTACAAAAATAAGAAAAGAACTTTAAGACAGACACTGTTGATAGGAAAAAAATAGGACAAGATAAATGGGAGTTTAGAAATACAATCAGATACATACAAGGAGCACAGGACGAGAATAATCTAGACTGTCAGAAAACCATGATACTGCCGTTTTGTTTCTCCTTGAGGATGAATTCATTATCAAGGATTACTAATGCTATTGAAATTAGATTCTGAGGGAAATGTCATCACTTTTTGACATAGCTGGTTTTCGGAGGGAACAAAGAGCAATCTGGATTCTGTAAGTGTGTCAGTGAATGGTGAAGCACCACATCATTTATTTTCTTCTTTTGTGACTCAGTGAATATCATTGGCCTGTAGCACTGGCTTTTTTTTTTTAATTCAAGGAGGAATCCAGTTGTGTTCATAAATGTAAGTCAAGCAGTCCTGGAATAGAGGGTAAAATACATGCCTACCTTGATTTTCATGAGAGTTGTATATAAAATTCTACTTTAGTACAAATACACATTTACCTATATATCTGTTAAGAAAGTTATGATTAGTGTTTCTCAAACTCTATAATAAAATAGGTTAATGAAACACTGTACCAGACATTTGAAATTATTTTTTAGTATCAGTACAATACCTGCATTTTTGTGTTAAACAGTTAAAAACCATCAATACTGTCTTTTCTGTTAAATAATCTACTTATAAATAATAAAAGGTGAAAATTCTCAAAAACACAGTAAATTCCAGACCAAAATGTGTCACACAATGCATTATTCACAATTCCAAAACCCCTAACACTTTTCCAAAATTTTAAAAAGTAAATATCTCCACAAATTCTGTGTAAACTTGTTCAAAAGCAAAAGCTAAAATGAACAAATATGAGACTGTAAATTGTTATCACTCGGATAAATACTCAAATATTTTGCTACATAAGTGTTAAAGTTGTCGGTTACACATTACAGCCAAAGCCTCTGCGAGGACAGCACTGCGCACTGTAGGTACTGCGTTCCCTTTTCAAAACCAGACATGGCACGTATAGTGCGTCACTTCCGGGGTTCTACTTCAAGGGAACAATGAATGACCTGGAGATATGTATCTGAGGAGGTCTAATTAGAATTAAACAACACCAACTTCAAGACAGTGGCTTTGAACCACAGTGCAAATGCAAGCAGGAGCTCTGTCTGACATTCCCAGTCTTCAGTAGGGGTTGCCTAGCAATGGAGGTTCCCAGCCTGTGTGAGTCCTTGCAGTCTGTGTGGAGAACTTATCACTTCATAATAGGCTTTTTCATCCACCTCCCACCTCCTTTAAGGACCACTCACATTCTAGGATACCACTGACCTCAAATCACTGAGGGTGTAGCCAGCAATCAGAGCTTGATTTCGCCAAAGCTCTGGACTGAAGTCAGGCTGCAGTCCAAAAAGCTTTGGGAAGACTCCGTGATCTGACTTCAGGCTGTCCACAGACACCTGGAAGTAGACAATATATTTACTCATCCATTTAAAAGAGATTACTTGAATTCATTGACTATGCTTATGATAGATTTTTTGTCCTGACATAATTTCAAAAGATGAAAAAATAAATTTCATAATATGCAAAATATTCAAAATCATTAAATTCATCTTAGTGATGTAAGTGGCAGAGTGGTCCAAACTTAGCTAAACTTATTAGCAAGGATAGAGTCACTAGAAACTTCATAATTGTGTGGTAGAAAGTACTTTCATTTTTATTTCATTGATTGCATGTAAAATATTTCCAAATTATCTGAAAATGTTCTTTCAATTCTTTTAAAGTGTATTTTTATTCCATTTATCTGATTATTTTCTTTTATCTTCTTTTAAAGCTATGAGTCATTAAAGCATTAAATGAATGTTTATAAATCAATACAAAATGATTTACATAATTTCTCATGGGACACCTATTTTATACTAGGTTAAGTAAATACAAATTGGTAATGTCCCTTCTGTTAGTGCCTTATAGTCTTCTCAACAGTAGGTGGGATGTAAATATTACAGAAGACCTGGGGAGTAGTTGTAACTGTTATGGAAATGTGGCTAAATAAGTGAATTCTCTTAAAAATTTTTAAGAAGTTTAGTTGCAGTTTACTCTTTAGTTGCAGTTTATACACACATATTCATAAAATTATATGCATATAATACCAACATATTTATATGATTTTGCTATTTCATGGTCTGTATCATATATTGTCTTATATAGTTAGCAACATATTTCATTTCTTTTGAGTGGTAGTCTGCATATACTTGCTTTAGATGACATTTATTAAATTGGAATTTATTTTTAACAAGTATTTTTCCTGTGAAGTAGTGGTATATTACATCATTCAACTGAAGCTATAAATTGACTATCTCTTGATTTTTTCAAATAAGCAGAAATTTCCTCTTCTCATAGATTTCATGTATTAAAATATGCATAATTACAGATCTTGTTGTAGCAATGCACAAGATATAGGATAACTCATTTTTAGCTTCTGTAAGTCTCACAAACATGCATGCAAGATTGGCTTTGGACTGAAAAGAAAGTGAAAGGTTTCTCCCAGAATCAGGTCTGTTTGGTCACTCTTCATTTTCTTTCCCCTTGGGATTTTTTCATTCGATTACTGCTGCCTTAATCACACTGATACCCAGGGGCTTGTTCATTCTTTTTTAAAAAAATCTCATTTTAGGCTGGACAGATATCTCTTAGTTCTCATGCAAGAACAGGATTGAAAATGTGCTTTTCAATAGATTTAAATACTAAGAAAGAAGAGGAAGAAAATGAAGGTGATGGAAGAGGGGTTGTCTGAAGCAAACAGCTAAGCATCCCAGCTCTTCCTCTTGTCTAGATGTGTTACTGATGCTTCCGCCTCCCTGCATGTGTAACGTTCCCCTTCCGGGATGGCTCTGCGTGACTGACACCTGCTCACATGCTGAGGATCACTTTCCAGTGTCCAGCCTGAGCCTCAGCAAAGACACAACCTTCTTCATCTAGAGAGAGAGTGACTTCTTAGTCACGTGGGCTCCTCCTGCAGTCTTCTCTGTCACTGACTGAAATGCATAGTGTGCCTTCCTTTAGCCCCATGACAATTTCCATTTATGTTTTATTCTGTTCCAGAGCTGTCCCTTGGCTTCACCTGGAGTGAATGCTGTGCCTGAGTGGCCAGGCTGCTATCTCTGGTCCACTTTGCTAAGACTGCTCATTTGTTCTTCATCATGTTTATCTTCCATTTCCTGCAAAACCTGATCTGTCATGGCCCAAGCCATGGTCTTTCTCTCTGGGAGGCAGCAGCCTTGCTTGAACACATCTCTGAAAGCATATGCACACCTGTGACACCAACTTTTGCATTTCAGTTTTCCTCAGAAGCAAAATGGTGATGTGAATAAAAGACATCTTGTTGAACCATGTTAAAGATGGAGTAAATACAAATTACATAAAGTGTGTATTGGGGTAGGTACATAGTGTTACTTAAATGTTAGGTTTTAGTTTGGTTATTGCTATAATTGCTTTGTATCTTATCTTTTAAGGAAAAATCCACTAAAAATAAATTCATACATATAATATGCACAGAGATAAATTTAGTGTCCCAAACAATAAAGTACTATGTTGTTGTCTATTGTGTGAAGTTACGAAATTCCTGTATTTATACATACACCAAGATAAATACAAAGGTGCTAAAAGAACACCTGATTCTTTAGGTGTTTTTTTTTTCTGGTATCGGGAATTGAACTCACGACCTTGCACTTGCCAGGCAGGCGCTGTGCCGCTGAGCTAAATCCCCAGCCCCCACCTGATTCTTTAAAATGTACTTCTTTGAAATACTAAATGCTGTACAAAGGTTTCCATTCTTTTTAAAATTTGTGTGTCTGACTGTTTTTCTTGATCTAATGTTTGGGTATTAGATAATGCATATTTCCAAAATAGTACAGGAACTCATTAATAAGATCTTTTAGCCCCTGTCTACTGTCATTTTCCAAAGTAGTGAAGATACCAAGGGAGGGTTCTCCACCCTTGAGTGTGTTGTTACATTGCAGGATTTGTATATTTTGTGAAAGACCAAAGTGCTGAGAGCTATATTCCTCTTTCTCGACTGAAAGCCAGGAGATGGAAAGCCAAGAAATCTGAACTTAGGGTCTGTAGGGGGCAAAAGTCAAGTCTGCCTCCATGTTCATGTAGAGGAGGAAGATGCAGGAAGCTCCTCTTCTTCACTCCAGCAGAAGGGTGAGTTGAACCTTTGTTTGACAGCGCATGCCCAAATGGGAGGGTACTGCATGTGGCCCAGTGTGGCCCTGAGCCCAGGTGCTGTCCAGGAGCGGCCGCCTCAGAGGTTTTCCTGGCTGCTAACCCAGAGTCCAGGCTTGAGAAGACAGGGCTGGGGCACCCATTAAGGGAAATGTTGAAACATTTTTTTCTGAGTTGGGACGGAGGATTCGGTGGGGCTGAGGCTCATTTCTCTGTGTACTTTTCATACATCCTCGTGGCACTCTAAGATGAGTGGGTTTTAAAAACATCTATTAAAATTAATACACATGGGGTCCTTGAGTTTTCATAGCATGAAGACAAAATTAAGTCAATCATCATAGCAACCCTGTTTATCTCGCATTTTTAAATAAAACTTCTTCTGACAGGCTCAAGGGAAGGTTTTTGTTTTTATGGTGTCCTTTTCATCTTTTTTTCAAGACTGCCAGCTGTAATAAAGCTGCGTGCAGTGGGGAGAACGTCTGCAAACGATATCCCGGAGCCACATTCCGTTCGTTCATGAATATTCTATATCTTAGGAAGGTTAGAATGTGGCAGCTACTCTATAAGTTCAGGCCAGAGTGGGTCCACTCAGTGGCCAGCTATCAGGACACATAAATATGTTCCAATGTGCTGAACTTGGACAAGCCAGATGTAAGCTATTAGACACAATTAGTGATTCAGATTCCAAGGAACTGCCGTCCGTGCCGATGGCAAAAATGGAGGATATTAATTGCGCTGCTTAAATTTTCAGCCTTTTCAGCTGAATGAGATGTTCTGTGATTTCCCCAGGAGCATGCGGCTCAACACTGAAATACATTTCATGACAGATTGACAAATAGGCCAACTTTTAAAAATAATCTTCAATTCTGGAATATAAAATAAGAGCAAATAACGAAGAGCTTGACTTCCTGTCCTCAATACAAGTACACTATTTTCAAAGGATTACTTTCTTATTTAACATTTTTTTTTTTGGCACAACTGTCTTTTTTTCCATTTCCTCAATTTTCCTTACATATGGAAATGCAGTAATGATATATTCTATAAGGGTTTTTAATTAAGCAATACTTCTGTTATAACTATGACTTGTGGGTGTTTGGGAAAAAATATAGGAAATTATTAGTATTTCAACTTATTTGTTCTTAATTGTTGTAAGCCAAATAATATCTCTCTCTTCTACTACCTCTAGGAAAAACAAAAACAAAAACAAAAACAAAAACAAAAACAAAAAAACCCACACACTCGTCTTTGGATCCTGTGAAGATGTTAGATTACACTGCAAAAAGGACTCTGAAGATGTAATTAGGGTTAGGGACCTATAGATAAGAGATTATCCTGCATTACCGAGGAAGAGGCGATCTAATCACATAAGCCCTTTGAAACAAGGACTTTGTGTAGCTGGAGGCAGAGAAGAGACAGAAATCCAAAAGCTTTCAAGAACAATGACAGTGGTATGAATCCCAAAATATGGTCTCTGAAGGTTAAATTGGCCCCCAGATGACAGCTACAAAGAAATAAGAGTCTACTAACAACCTACATGAATTTAGAAGCAGCCTTTTTTCCCAGAATCCTCTGATAATGTCCCAGCTGGTAGCCATCTTAATTTCATCCTGTGAACTCTACACCAAAGAGACCAGCTCAGCCAGCCCAGCCCAATAAATAAATGTATGCTGTTCTTAGCCACTAAGTTAATGAAAACTTATTGTGGTAGCAATCAAACCTCATATACTACCTTTTGACCACTTATTTTAAAAATCTACTTGAAATAAATTTTAATAAAAGAAGGACTAATAGACTACAATGAAATGTTTTGATAATTTAAAATTAATTAATAAAATACTAACTTCTATAAAGTAAATGTAATTTATTTAACAAAGAAAGATAAATGAATCCTTTTGAAAGGAAACATACACATTTTTCAGAACAAATTAATTTTTCCTGATTTGAAATTCTAAAGGGATATTTTCCATCAATTTTAATAAAATTGTCAAAAAGCAATTTAATGAGCATTTACTATTTACAGAACATACAAAATATTCTTGAAATGATATTTTTCATCAAACTTCGAAATATTCTGGCCAATAGATTTTTTTCTTTACTCTTTTCACTGGGAGTTCCCATTTTTAATTATTTCACACAAGTTAACATTGTCCTAAATGTATTGCTGCTTTGATCTCTGCTTTTTTTCTTTTTCTGTTTAAAATTTTCTTCTTTGGTCTTTTTCCTCTTTATTTGGAAATTCAGTACTGCTTAAATTTTGGAGTGAATCAGAGTTCAGGACTTCTAAGTAGAGGAAGAAAGTCTGATCCACTGTGGTCAAGCTAATTCACAAGATAGCTTGAGAGAAATTATGTGAATTTGGTCTTCATTTAGACATGACTCTTTTGGAATTGCTAAGCAAGGGCTTTGGCTGTGCCATATGGGTCTCCAGTGTGTGGATAAGAATCCAACTAACTCCTACCCTTGTGTGATTTCCAGGAATTGTTCCTGTTTTGCAGCTCTGTGATGTTCCTTTCTTTGACATATTTTATACTAAATATTCATAGATTATTATCCATCAATGAAGATAAGGGAAATCCTTAACCAGTTTCCAAATTTTATTTTTTGCCTAGCCCCTTCCTTCCACCCTTCCTTCTTTTATTTTGTTCTTCTTTATTATTACTACATGTTTTCACTATGTTACGATTACACTCTTCTTGGGGAATTGGTGCTTTCACACAGTACATCTGTATTCTTTTTTATCTCCTTGCCTCACCACCATCTCTCCTCCTTCCTCTGTCTTTGGTCCTCCTCCCAGTTGAGAAAGATCTATCTCCCTAGATCCTACTATCTATATTTTATTTTCCTCTTTATATTTTAAGTTTCTCATATCAGAGAAACCATGTGATATTTAAACTTATGTGTCTGATTTACTTCATTTCACATTATGGTCTCCAGCTGCATCCATTTTCCTATAAATGACACAAGTTTATCCTTCTTTATGCCAGAGAAGTACTCCATAGTATAAAAATGCAACATTTTCTTTAGCCATTCATCTGTTGATGGATGTGTACTGCTTCCAAGATTTAACTATTATGAATTGTGCTGCTATAAAATGGGTATGCATGGATCACTGTAATACAAAGTCTTTAACTCTGGGAAATATATGCAGACGGGAAATAAATAGCTGGGCAGAATGTAATTTCTAGTTTCAGTGGGTTGAGAAATATCTACACTGATTTCTATGGCGGTTGTATTAGTTTACATTCCCACCAACCATGTAGAAGGGTTCCTTTCTCTCATATCAGCATCAACATTTGGTTCCCTTTCCATTGATCCCTTGCTGATGGCCTTTCTTTCTCAGGTAAGATGGAATCTCAGCGATGTTTTAATTTTCATTTCTCTAAATGCCCACAGAGTTGAACATTTCTTAATGTATTTATTGGCCATTTATACTTTTTCTTCGCAGTAATTTTTTTTATTATTTTATCTACCCATTTTTCAATCAGGTTTTTTATTTTCTGGGTTGTCTAATTTTCTAAGTTATTCATATATTCTAGAAATTAGTCCTCTGGAGAATAACTGAAAAAATACTTTTGTAGTCTGTAGGCTTTTCTTTCACTCTGTTTGCTGTTTCTTTGGCTGTGCAGAAGCTTTTCATTTGGATATGATTCCATTTGTTAATTCTTGTTACTATTCCTTATGCCATCAAGGGTCTGCTTAAAAATCCTTGCCTACCCCTATGATTTCAAGAGTTTTACCTGTTGTATTTTCAGTATTTCAGTTTTAACATTGAGATCTTTGTTCTATTTAATTTAATGTAGTACATTGTGCAAGATATGTATCTAGCTTCACTTTTCTTGCTATGGACAGTAAGTTTTCCCACCACCATTTTTAAAGAGGCTATCTTTCCTCTAGTGTTCAATTTCCTTTAAGCACTCTGCACAATCAGGCCTAGAAACTGCAGCTTTCTTGACTGAATTCTCAGATAGCTGGATACTCTCCTGTACCCCCTACACTGCTATTCAAACAGTAGAGAGCAAAGCCCAGTCACCAAATCCACACCTTATTGACTGTCTTTGCATAGTGGATGAGAATTTTACAATACCTTCTGTTCAAAGTTCTGAAACAGTTTCCTGTACAGATTTCCAGCTGCCAAAAATTTTACTGTTATTGCAGGTGCAGTCATAACTCCTCATCACTTTGGAAGAAAAATCCAGCATAGCAGAGAAATGTTTATTTGGGGCTTTCTAGGACACTGCTCTTTCTCTGAAATTATTTTTATCTTTTATTATTCAGAACTTCATTCAAACCACTGACTTCTCCAAAGAGAAAATATGACAAATATTTTCCTTTATAAAAATGTATCTACATCTTGCAAGAGATTTGGCAAGCTTCTTACTCTTCCTAAATCTGAGGCAGCAGAATTTCATTGCCATAAGATTAAAATAGTCCATTGAGTTGTGTATTAGGCGGAGCAAGCAGAGACTTAGGCTCAATATATTGTAATGGAAAACGTCAGACTATATGTATGAAGGACAATTGATGGGGAAAAATGGGAGCATTTTATATTGACTATTGCTTTTAATAAACCTGGTATAAAATTAAAGGAAAACTGTGCATTTTGATGGAAGATCTGAAGCAACAGGATTAAAGAAAAAATGTTTTTGTTGAGGTAAGTGGACATGTGCATGCTTTTAGATGGAATAGCACTGCGTTTAGAAGAAAGATAATAAATAGAAAAAAATTGGAATAGAATGAAGTGGAGGGGCATTAAAAGATGAAATAAAGGGAGTAAGATTGGTTGGTGGAATTAATATTAAATGTATAGGTGTACTGTTTTATCTAATTCAAGAGAAAGGAATTCAAATAATAGAGAATTATTCATTCCTGAGATTTTACTCTGTGTTGGGTATTATGCAGAATAATTCATTCAATGCTCGTGAGACACACTAGGTGATCATTATTTGGTATTCCTATTTCAAAATCAAGAAACTGAGTTGCAAATTTAAACAACTTGTACAGTCTCCATCAGCAGCCAGGAAGAGACTTTTGCAGCAAATAAATAAACTCAAGTCACTTTTCTTTCCAAAATCTGCAATGATTTCCCATCCTACACAGTATCAAAACCATCTTCCTATGTCTTACAAGTCCCACAGAACCTGAAGTACACATACACACGGAACTCATCAGAATTCCTGCTCTCCTGCTTTTCCATGGCGTGCTTCAATTCAGCCACTTGGCCTTTCCTTGTTCCTGTCCAAATTCCCAGAGCTTGTCCTCATCACAGAGCCTTGGCACATTCCTATTGTTTGTACCAGGAATTATGGCTAGATTTCTTATTACATTACTGGATTCAGGAAAGTTTCAGATCACATGTTGTCTCGTCAGAAGTGAGATTTTCTGCCCATTCTATGGAAAATCATGTACATTATAGAATATGATATATTGTATCATGATGTTCTGCTTCTCATATTTAATTGAGCTCTCCTATAATGGATTTGTTTCATTTATGTCACATTCCACCAAGGAAAAATTAATATTTTGGGGCTTTTTTGTCAGCATTGCAACCCCAAAGTAAAGTAGAACTTGACGCATAGATCTACTCAGTAAATATTTGTGGAATCAATAAATAACTGAAGAAAGTGCCACATACTCAGCAAATCACAATAATCATCATTGAGAAATTATTTCTTTTATTACAACCAAATAAGGGAAGGGAAGGACTCTCACATCCTCTAAGTTTTAAAGTAGAAAGCAAAATGAAGAACCGCATCTGCACCCTGGGAGTAGGATAAAGGCAGGTCTCGACATCTTGACTTATATTTATTGTGATGGTCATAATAAAAACTAAGCTTCATTAAATGCGTCCCTTGTGCTAAATACTTTTCATTAATGATTTTATCTAATTTGTGATTTTCATTATTTGCATTTTATGGATGCTGCAGCTGAAGTTTATATGTTGGAAAAGTGAAGCTACAGTTTGTAATTCAGCATCAAGTTCCAATACATCCTCTCACGGCAAGTCCCGTGTTCTCTGAGAAGCTCATTTCCTACTTGCTTCTGGACATGTTTTAGTCCTAAAAGAAATCTAAGCTTTATCCCTTTCCATGTCATTTTAAAACTTTAAATGTTTTATATAAAGAGTTTCAATAATAGGAAGATTTTTGTATAATTCCTTATAAAATAATATGAAAAACTTGTCTTGTAAGCAATGAGAAATGGTGTAAGATCAACCCAGGGACTTTGGAGATTTATGTTACAGAAACAGAGGCAAGGATTTAAAAAGGAGGAAAAAATATAGTGATGTCACAAGAATGTAGCCAAAATTAACAAGAGGAAATGAAGATGAAAGCAAAAGAGAAGGAAGAGTTATATATCAGGAGAGAAAGAGAACTATATAGAAAAGGGAATAGGGGGAAAAATGCAGAGGGCAAATGAACCATGGATTCTGGGATTCAGAGAGGGCTAGATCTCAGTGCTGTTTAGTCTTTTTTTTTTTGTGTGTGTGTGTGTGTGTGTGTGTGCTAAGAATCGAACTCATGACCTCGAGCTTCCCAGGCAGGCACTTATGCTGCTGAACTATATCCCCAGCCCCTAGAGCTCCATGTTCTGTTGATTATTTCTTTTACTGTGCAGAAGATTTTCAACTAGGCCAAATCAAAGAGGTCCTTTTAGACCCATCAAGAAATGGATAAAGAAAATGTGAATTATAAATAATTTAGAGTGCAAAATAAAATAACGATGTTGAGATGGAAGTCAGAGGAAAGCACAGAGTGAAAATGGTAAGACACACCGTGTGTGTCAGCCCCCATCACTGCATCAAGAGCATACACTAAGAAAAAAATTTTTGAAAGAAATCTCTCAGGTGCTTTAACTCTGCACAAGTGTACTAAAATTATTTTTTCTTTTCTTATTCTTTTTAGCTCTTCCTTTTTAAAGTATTGTTTTTAATTAATCTGTCATTAGTGTATGTATCTATGGAGCACAATGGGATTATTTGATATGTAAACAATGAGGTATCATTAAATCAAGTTTACTAACATGGCCCTCAACTTTTATTTGGAGCACATAATACATAATAGTTTAATGAGGCCATAGCGTTTACACCATACATTTAAGGGTAAATGGTTACATTATTAAATCTATCTTAAAAATCAGTAAAAGGTAGGACACATTTTAATATTGATACAGTGGCAGTAGCAGCTT
The DNA here is from genome assembly GCF_000276665.1 of Chinchilla lanigera. Lineage (NCBI taxonomy): Eukaryota > Metazoa > Chordata > Mammalia > Rodentia > Chinchillidae > Chinchilla > Chinchilla lanigera. Next base: position 1,509,341 of record NW_004955491.1, read on the forward strand.
TGCAAATATTTATAATAAATGATTTCTATAGCACTTTTCTTAAGATGTTTTATCCCACGAGAATGGTCAAATTAGCCATCATCTGTCTTACTTAACATGTTTTATGGTAAAACATTCCAAATTTACTCGTAGTTATTTTGAAATATACAATCTATTGTTATTGACTAATGATAAGTCACTCTGCTGTGAAGGAGATCTCAGAGCCTATTTCTCTGATCTGAAGCTTTCTGTGTGTTAACCAACAGCTGGCCGCTCCTCTCTTTATTCCTAACTGGTCACTCGTGATAATCATCATTTTACTATCTTCTTTGATGAGTTCAACATTTTTGGATTTCATATGTAAGTTTGATCATCTAGTGCTTATTTTTCTGTGCTTCGCTGGTTTCACTTCCTACAGTCTTCCTGAGAATTATCATTGTTGTTCTTAATAGTAGAATTCCCTTCTTTTTAAAGGCTGAATAGTCGCTGCCATTACAAGATCTGTCCAAAGCTGGGTACTGGACATATCTGGGTTGTGGGCTGCAGTAAAACTTTGCATAAATTGCTCACTTCTCTGTTTTTCCCCCTAGTTATAAGTAATCAGTTTTTCTATTGTAAGGATTAAGATAATGTACAAGATAATCTGCCTAGTGTTTGTACACAGTTCTCTTCTGAAAGAGGATAGTTAGTAGATAGTAAGAAAGACTTGGCTTAAAAGGCTAGGAAAAATGCAATGAAAGATCAGAATAGCCTTCTGAACATAGAAGCTGCACTTTAAATTTATATCATGCAAGAACAACAATTTCCTTTAAAATTCATTGAAAAATAATTAGTCGACATTTTTGTTTCAGTGAGTGTATTCTTTTTCTTCATTTAGTTAACCTGCGACACTTTGAAGTATATTTAGATGGCTTGGTTTTTTAAGCTGTTTCTTTACACAGGTGCATACGATATTGTAGCATAATGTATTTTCCTAGATAATGTCTATGGCATTATTTGAAAGTTTACAGAAGGTGTCAGAGCTGATGAATAGAAGAGATAAAGCAGATTATACACCAGATGAAATCAATAAATGCATAAACAGAATCACCTTTAGAAACTAAGAGGATTCTTTGAAGTTTTACTGTTTAATTTGCATCACAGCTTTTATATGATGAAGTTTACCTTCTGGCACTTACAGTTTTAATACTCTTTCCACTTCAGAAAAGAACAAAGACTTTCCTTAGTCTGTGAAACAAAATTGTTTCACTTTTCATGCACTTTCATTCTTTCTGAATGTGAGAGTTATTGATTATAGTAGATAAACAGTAAGTCGCAAAGCAGTTTATACATGAGTGCTGTAATTCCTCATCCTGTTTATGGAGGGCAGGTTTGCAATTGAAATGCCATACACCGTTATGAGCAACCAGTAACTTGTGCACAAGGGCAGCCAAGAATAGTTTTCTGGAATTAATGTCATGGAAACTCATGGAAAGCAAATAAAACTCTGGTGTTGTATGTATTTATTTTTAAACCTATGATCCTGTAGAGAAGTTAACATATTAATTCTTATTTAATATGATGAATAGTAATTATACTTGTGGTAATACTGCATTATTATAACTCCTGTTATGTCAGAAATTTAGCACGAGACTGAAGTTAAAGCTTTTGCTATCGACTTTCTGGCCTATAATCCTATATTCATTCAATCAGCATAAATCAAGAAAGGTTAAACAAATGAGAAATAAACTCTGGTCAGTGTGCTTTGATGTGAATTTGCTTTGGAAGCTTTAGAAAGTTCTTTATTTTACCTAAACCGGTTCACTGAGAAAGCTAATGATGTATTTCTCTATGAGGAGGATATATATGACTAAAGTGGAGAAGAAAAATACTGTTTCTAAATAATGTTCTTGCTTGAACTATGACTATGCAAATGGGAGGAAGGGAAGGAACACATGTGAAAAAGTGTTAAGTTAGAAAATAATCCTCAATGTTAATAGTAATTTAGACATAATATTTATTTATTAAAACAATCAGTTTTACTAGCACACATTTGCAACATATGGTGATTCCACTCATCCTGGGAAGCTGGTACATGTGCATAAGACATCTGAATTCTTTTTGTATCCCCTTCTCTCCCTTTCCAAATGAATTAAACCTAATTTTTTACTTGTTTAGGTAAACATTGGTAATATTTTATTACATTCACACCGAAGGAAATTTTCTGAAATCTAAAGATATTAACATTCCATTTGTTCATAAACAAATATGTCTCTTAAAAAGTCATACTAATCAGACCACAAGTAGAGTTTGTGGACATGATATCTATTGGTGTATGCTAGAAGAAGAACTAGGACACTAGGATTATAAGAGATTTTAGAAAAATTTCTAGTAGACTGTTCATGAACTTGGGAAAATTACTACATATTCTTGTACCTGATGCCTCATTTGAAAATGAGTACAATAATATTTTCCAGGTAATGAGGTTCATTAAGAAGTCATATATGTTCCATAGAAAATATGAAAGTGTGGTGTGTGGCCTGGTGGCACAAGTTCATACCCCAGCACTATGGGAGGCTGAGAGAAGAGGACGTCAAGGTTGATTGAGTATGACCTTGCCTCAGAAATGAAGAATAAAATAAGGGCTAGGAATGTAGCTCTGGGAAAAGACCCTGGGTTCAATCCTCAGGACCATAGGAGACACACAAAAAAATAGTAAGCAATGAATTTTGCAATAAGGACACAGCTGTAAAAATTTGTATATATGACCATGGAGACACTGCTGGAATTCTAGTAGACCTGTAGTAGAAATTATTGAGATAAGGGAGAACTTGGTAAGGGATAATTCTTCAGAGCAATGTTCCATTTCTGTTATAGATTGGATGCTTGTATCACTGTTGAATTCCTAAACACTAATGTGTGATATTTGAAGGTAGGGTATAAGAAGGTAAGCCAAGTTAATCACTTAGAATGTAACACTTAATGGCTTCTAGAAAGAGGAAACGTGAAATCCTCATCTTGTCTGTGTGTTCACAGTGAAAATGTAGAAGGTGGTCTTTTGTAAACAAGGGGAAAATTGCTAGTAGGAAACAAATAAGCCAACACCTGGCCTTCGGTATCCAACCCCTTCACCCTCCTCAACCCAGCCCTGTAAGAAAGGAATCTTTTCTTAAGTGAAGTAGCTCATGGTATTTTGTATGTCTGCCTGAGTGTACTAATACAACTATTATTGGCAGCAAATGTGAACCTAAAGGAAAAATAAAAGTGCAGAAGAAATTAAGTTGGGAAATTCAGATGGGTGGAAGGGAGCAAGCAAGAAAGGAATGAGAAGAGTGAGAAATTATAGAAAGAAGAACTTGTATTTTGTAGATTCTTATAGATGGATGAAAGAAATGAACGCAAAATTGGAAATATTTATGAGAATCCAAGACTATGGGTCCAGTTTCCTGGAATATTTGTGTAAAGTCTGTCATAATAAACCAAAGTGAAACAAAGTGGGAATATTTGTATTAATTGCAATCCCTTGAAAGAAAGAACTATTTGCTCCTTTATTGTAAGCATAGGTAATTGTATTAAATTGATCTGGAAAATATTTCAGTCATTTGTAAATTACATGTAAATCTTTTATATATTTCATTTTGGAATATTATCTGTTCTAGTTTAGCAAGGATGATTTCATAATTTCAGAAATATATAGTGTTTATGCAATCTATATATATCTAGAGCTTACATCTAGTTATTTATTTAGTTTGTATGCTTCAGGTCCATTTGGGTTTCTGCATATTTCAAGTTGTTTCAGGATTAATAATGTGCTCATTATATACCAATAGAGTAGGAAGTAAGATGCTTAAATTGGTTAAGAGCACTAAAGTAAATCAAGGTGATAAAGTAATATGAGTCACATCAGAAGAAAAGAGATAAATTTGTAAGGCTGTATGATGTGATAGAAAGAGTTACGAGGATAAAACAAAGGGAAAATCAGTAGATCCTTTTTTTCTATTTCTTGACTCTTTCACACGTTATCTGATTTCTTTTACATGAACAACTTAGTATCTCCTGTTCTCTTTTGTCACACATAGAATTGATAATACTTCCTTTGTCCTTTATAGGCAAAAAACCCCCCAGAAGCCATGAAGGATTTTTTTTTCTAATTTTTGAAGCGATGCATGGATGTCAGATGGCATAATCTTCTCTAAAATTTCTTTGTGCTATATTAAGAGGCAATACTCAAGGTTCTGTTCACATCTTTAGCGTGAAATCGTTGCTACTATAAGATGCTATTCGTATAATGCCCAGAAACTGATACTGTAATATTTTGAATATATAGAAAAAAGGTAAAGAATCTGAGATTTGAACTAGAGATCATACACAGGAGATAGAATCCTGGCCACTGGACTACTCAGACAGCTGTCTGACAGGTGTAGTTCACAGAAACCAAAGAGGATTACAATTCTACAGAGAACAGTCATTGATTTGCTGTAAATGTGACTCAAAAATCACTTGAGTGCACATGTAAAGACAGGAAATGACAGGCTAGAAGATAATGGCATGGTTGTGCTTTCAGTCCAAGAAGAGTTTGTGTGGACTCTATGAGGGAAAGGTAGGATGCAGTCCACGTATACATTCCTGATGACGAAGATCCATGGGAAAGCTCTTGCCAAGTACACTTTGCAAATTTTGGATACTCAGTTGAGTGAAACTAAATAGTGGGCCTCTCTTTATATTTATTTTTTCTTCCTCTGTGTTCAGTTATGACTCCTCCTCCTTCTTTCTCTTTTCCTCCTCTTCCTTCTCTTTCTTCACCTTCCCTTTCCTTCCTTGCACTCTTTCTTACTAGCTGTTGGGGCACAATGCCAGTTTTGTCACAAAGGGCATTATTGTGGGAGTATAATACCCATATTTATTATTTAGAATGTTTCTTTTTTTATTTTAGAAAGAAAAAACAGTAACAAAATAACAACAATGAGGACAAAAACAAAACAATACAAAAACAATGAAAGCAATACAGGATTTCAAAACAAGATGATAGGAATTAACAGTGGTTGTTACATTCCATATTGTTATCTTCAAGGAAGTTGCTCAGATTACAACCATTGCTGAACTCCTACCATCTTGTTTAATGAAGCTCTATATCATTTCTAATGTTTTCTTTATTACTTGTTGTTGCCTTTGTTTGATCAAACTTGCATTCTTACATCTGGTAATATTTAGAATATTTCTATGGATGAATTATTAATTTTAATTGTATGAGTGTTATTATACTAACCAATGAGTACTTAATGGGAAAATATAAAAAACAAAGTATTCAAATTTAATATTTCTTGAGTGTTTATAAAAAAGCATCAAAATTTTCAGCATTGACTCTTTTTGATATACACAATCTAGAAAGAGGGGCTGGGGATTTAGCTCAGCAGCAGAAGAGCCTGCCTGGCAAGCGCAAGGTCGTGAGTTCGGTTCCTGGTACCAGAGAAAAACAAAAAACAAAAAACAAAAAACAAAACAAAATCTAAAAAGTAAAAAACAGAAGTAAATTCCTATATGAACTATAATTAAAATACTGATCGAACACTACAAAAATATTCTTTAATTCAATTATTACCCCTCAGGCAGTCTTTACACATGTCAATAGCATGTTCTATATACACGTATAGCTTACACTGACAGCACATGTGTTTTGCTTTCCTGGCCTTTTCACAGGATATATTTGACATCTTCATGGTATTGCTGTTTTGTCAGGGAGCTCTTATTATATTATACAATGTGTACTTAACAGGAGCATAAAATAGCCATAAAATAAAATATTAAATTCTTAGTATATTGCACATTTAAAATAAACATCAATATTTTCACATCAGTTGTGTACTTGCTTACAAGACTTAAAACACCAGAAATAAAAACCTATGTGAACTACAATGTAAAAACAAGTAAAGGATGACCACAGAAACAATCTTTGATTTAACTGTCAAACCTAAGGCAGTCTTCATGCATGAAAATACATGCTGTATACACAAGTATCATTTACACTGGCAACGTGTGTGTTTTTTTTTCCTGTCCTTTCCTGTAGGGCACAGTTGACATCCTTATGGGTTTTCTGTTGTCATCAAAGGTCTCTGTGATTCTGGGCCTGACTGTTCACCTCTCAGCTCACCAGGGAGATCCACGATGTTTCTGCATATTTTCTTGGGCAGAAACATATTTTTTCCTGTGCTATAGATGACTGCATGTGTGTTCCAGTCCCAACCTTCTAAGAAAATTTCTCTGTGAAATTTTGCACTTCTTATTTTCTTTGTAATCTGTCAAACTATTTATGTCACTCATGTTTAGAGTTGAGTAAAATACAACCATTGGCCAACACTTTGTGTCTTCAGTGACATCATCATTGCTGCATAACCCATCAACAACGTGTATTTTGTATTTGTTTCCGTTGTAGAAAGTTTCCACCTCAGCATTCCATTTTGTTGAGGTTTCCCTATCAATATTTCCATAACGCAATGATGACATTAGCAGTATGAATTTGTTTTCCTTTGCCATATACGGACACAGTATCCTATCTTTTTGAAATGCAAACATTGTACGATACAATTCTCTGTTCTGAAACTGAAATATTTCATTAGGAATTTTTGCTCTGTTACTGAGTATGGTTCCTACATTGGTCAACTTGAGCTCTGTTAGCAAATGTAACATCAGTGAGAGAATGGTAAACCAATTGTTGAATATCACATTCAGGTTAGTTTGGGAGATGAGAGCAAGAAGTCTGTTGACAACATCATTTGATTTATTACTATACAAATAAGAACCTGGTGGCTGAGTTTCAGGATAAATTTCTAAATTGAAAGCATAATAAGTCTTCATATCTACAAGGGCATTGATTTTTATGGCGTATTTTGAAAGCTTTTTTGGAATATACTGTCTGAAGCTATAGAGACCATGAAATGCTGCAAGATTTCAACACTAGTCATGTATTCAGGTGGTATACAAATTGCTTGACAATTGCCCTCAAATGTCTCAAACTGTAAGCAGATAGCAACCAGAGTTTTACTTCTTTTTCTTTATTGCCAGGTAGTTTTTGTCATCAAACCTCAAGCGGTTTTGAAGGGAACCAAATATCCTAAGTGTCATGGCTGTGTTACAAACCTCAAGCCCACACCCTTTGCTTTTCCATAGGTATTTTACATTCCAGCAATTACCAATGGAAAGCCCTGCTAAGTAGATTAAACTCATGAATGCTTTCAGTTCAGCTAGTGTGATGTCCTAATAAATACCTTTCTGTATTGGTGCATACAGAGCATTTCATTTCTATTTCACCATTTGTATACTGCACAATATCTTGTAGCATTGTGTTTGTTACAATTACCAACACTAAATGCTGGTATTTAGTGCTGGTATTCCTGTCAATAGATTTCACCCCTGACAAAATCCTCAGTATACTTTCAGACCTAGTTGTAACAATGGATCACTGCATTTGGTTGGGTGACCAGTTTGTACCATCTCTACTTAGTCAAGTATGTACTCATATTCCTCTTTCCTTTGTCATCTGAATGAAGGGGGCTGAATTCCCCTTGACTGTATCATTCAATTCTTGCTCCGTTGCACTGTTACAAGAACTTTGGCTCACATGGCCAACATCAAAGTCATTGTCATTTTTATCATCCAGGCATGAATGCTCTGATGATTCACTTTTTACCTCCTCCAAAACTTGCAAATCTGGTTTATTATGTGCCATTGTACTGAATTGGACTACTTAAAAATAAACAAATCGTAAATGCACAGAAACTTATCAATGGGCATTTCATTGAAAAAAACCTGTAGCTGCTTTGAATCTCCTGTATACACCTTGCTATTTATCTGCCAAGTGGGGGAATAGATAGATGGGTGTTTGTTTTCCCCAACCTCAGCTACTGTGCATCCCATCAACATTTTATGTGTGGTAAGATAGATGTTCACAGAATCAAGCATTATGTGGGTAAAAATCCCAGTCTGACGCATTTGCACATATGTACACACCTTGATGTTCATCATGCTAAGTGGGCAAACACAAAGATTGTTTCCTGTATCCCCTGGCACAGCTACTGAGACCCACAGGTCACCACTAATATGCTAAAATGCAAATGATAGTAAAAGTATGGGATGGGTCATTGTAATCTGGTGCTATGTCCCTTGTGCTAGTTGTACTTGGACTGAGAGTGTTTATGCTACTTGCATTTATTTAGTTTTGCCTCTGTGGAGCTTTCAATCCACATTCTCAGGGTTAGTGACCTCATGAGTGGTCAGATTCACTCCTCCACTGCCATATGGGTTTTGGAGGTATTTTTCTATGACACTGGGAATCAGGATCTTCATTTCAACAGAAGCATAAGCTGTGTTGGCAGGAGTAAGACATTCTGTAGGGTCTTAATGAGTCATATGATATTAGAAATGTGGATCTCAACAGTTCAAATATTCAACTAGAGTGTACTTCAAATTCTGAATGATCTCACTCAAAACAGTTCAATTAAGATGGATAAAAGGTTTGAAGAGTCACTTCACTAAAGAAGATATATAAATGGCGATATCACTAAGCATCAAAGAATTACAAAGATTTTTGAAAACCACTCTGAGACAGAACTACACACTAACTAAAATAGCTAGAATTAAATAACTCACAGTGTCAAATTTTGGTAAGAATATGTTGAAAGCAAAACTCATACAATGCTTGGGAAAATGCTATCCCATCCACCTTGGAGAATAGTATAGTGATACTTTTATAAAGTGAAACATAAAGTTACAACAACCAGCTAACTTAGTCCTTATTCTGTACAAGGAAATAAAAGATTTGTCTGTTATAGAAATACTTAAAACAGAATGAATTATGATAAAAAAATAAATTGGAACTAATCCAAATGTCCAATATCTAGGAAATCCACAAACAGTGGCACAATGCTATCATGTCATATTGCTCAGCAATGAAATAGAAGATATTAACTTTCAGGGCTGGGGATTTAGCTCAGCGGCAAAGCGCCTGCCCGGCAAGCGCAAGGTCGTGAGTTCGGTTCCCGGTACCGGAGAAAAACCAAAAAAAA
>NW_004955491.1:1518457-1529881 GCF_000276665.1 Chinchilla lanigera
CTACCAGGATCTCGTATGCCGTCTAAAAAAAAAAAAAAAAGATATTAACTTTCACAAAAAATGACCAAGTCTTGAAACACTGTGAGTCAAAATAAGCACAAAGGAGTACATGTGTTGTGATTCATTCACATGAATTTCTGGTGTAGACTGTGACAGAAAGGAGATAGGGGTTGCCTGGGGCTTGAGTTTTGATAGAGATGATCAACAAAGAGTGATCAGAAACATATAAACTATTCCCTGCTTCTCTAATAGTGAGTGTTAAATGAAAGTATATAATTATCAAAATTTCCCAAAACTGTGTACTGCTCTTAAATGTATAAATGCAACTTATTGGAAAATTATGAGACATGGATTTTAATCCCTACTTTTGCCTTTTTTTTTTTTTACTTTTGTAGTTCTATGTTATAACTTTTCTGATTCTTCTCTATGAAATAGAGAGAACAATACCTACTTTGCAAAGTGGTTGTGATGATGAGTGTAGCTTATGCAAAGGGCTGAGAATTGGGCAGGTCACATAGATTTTATATCTTGAGAAAATGAAAATGGTTACTTTTATTAGGAGAAAAAAGATATCTTGAGTCAGAGGAGAAAACACAAAGTGGTTTTGCATATTAAATGATTTGGTCATAAAGCCCACAGCATTCCCACATTCATGAATTAAATATTAAGATTGTTTAAAGGCTCCGTGAAGTGTAATTATTTTTAAAGGTTGAAATTTTACCAGGAGTTTTTGAAAACTAAAAGCATTTGATAACTACCTATGAATTCTTAAAATTATTAGGTTCTACATTGTTTGTCTTACGAGTGACCACAACACAGAAAACAGCAAAACAGTGGAACAGAGAAAGTTAATTCAGCATGGATCCCATGGAAACACCATCTTTTGGATACCGATGGAAGTTATTATTTCCTTTGCTTTTGGCAATAGTGAGTAGTGATGTTTTTGATTACAAACATATCTAATTTTATGGCACTAAGTGACTATTATTTTATTTATAAATTGTAACTTTCTTGCATTACTCTTACTATTAGTTTAACTCATTTCATGTCTTGGCATCACATTTTGCTAACTCTCAAAATATTTCAAACTTTTTAAGTTATTATTATGTCTTTTACTGTGATCAGGGATCTTAGATGTTACTTTTGCATTTGTTTCTCAGTGCCACCAATTCTATCCACATAAGACAGTGAACTTTATTGATAATTGTACATATTCTGGCTGCATCAGCTGGTGTAATTCCATCTCTCTTTCTCTTCCTGAGCATCTCCATTATTGAAAGTAGGCCAATTAACTCCCAGAAGGCTGTAAGAATATAAGTGAAAAGAAAAGTGATCCATCCCTTACTTGAAGTCAAAAGCTACAAATTATTAATGTTAGTGAAAAAGGCATGTTGTGATCCAAAATAGGTCATAAGCCAGTCCTCTTGCATGAAACAACCAATTAGCACATGTAGTGGAATGGTTCTTGAAAAAAAAGTGCTACTAAAGCAAACACACAAATGATAATAAAGTGAAATAGCTTCAGTGCTGCTATAGAGAATATTTTAGTGGTCTGAATAGATGCTTAAACCATGTGCAACTTTCTAATGTTTAGCCAAAGTCTAATCTAGAGCAAGACCCTAACTTTTTTCAATTCCAAGAAGGCTGTGACAGGTGAGGAAGCTTCAGAATAAAAGTCTGAAGTTAGCAGAGGTTGGTTCATGAGATTTAAGGAGAGAAGCTCTCTTCATGATGGAAAGGTGCAAGGCAAAGCATTAAGTACTGATCTAGAAGCTGCAGTGAGTTACCCAGAAGATCAAGCTGAGTATACATATGCACGTGGCTATCCAGAGAATGTCAGTGTTGATGGGGCAGCCTTCTACTGCAGGAAGGTTTCCCCCGCCCCTCACCACCGGGCTTTCATAGCTAAAGAGAAGTCAGTGTGTGGCTGCAAAGCTTCAAAAGACAGATTTACTCTTCTTAGGCACTAAAGTAGTAAGTGTCTTAAGTTGAAGCCAATGCTTATTTCTCTTTCTAAAAACCTTAAGGCCCTCATGAATTATATCAGATCTGCTGTGTGTATGCTCTATAAGTGGAGCAAGAAGCCTGAAAGAAAATACGTGTGTTCACAGTACTGCTTACTGAATACTTCAAACCACTTCAGTCTTACTGCTCAAACATTTTCCTTTCGAAAGAGTTCTGCTTCTTGACACTGACCTAGGTCAGTAAATGACTCTGATGGAAATGTACAATAGGATTATTATTATTTTTATTCCTACTAATACAATATCCACCCTGCAGTTCATGCATGAAGGAATGATTTCAATCTTCAAGTGTTATTTTATAAGAAATCAATTTTGTAAATCTATAGTTGCCATATATTGTGATTCCTCTGATGGATTTGTACAAAATTAAACTACAAACCTTCTGAAAAGGATTCACTATTCTTAAGAACACTTGTGATCGATAGGAGAAAAATGTTATCATAAACAGCAGTGGAAAGAAGTTGACTGCAGCCCTCATGGATGACTTGGAGTGGTTCAAGATGTAACTGGAGAGCTGTCATATAGCTCAGTGCTGGAGCATGTGCTCTAGGTTCAAGCCTCACTCCTGCAAAAGGGAAAATAGAAGGCAATTAGAAAAGTAGTTAGATACAGAGACAATAGCAGGAGTACTGAGAGACAACTAGGGTTAGAAGTGAAGCTTAAGGATGTGACTGAATCTCTACAAGCATCATAACGAAGCACTGATGGATGATCATTTGTTCTTTATGAGCAAAGAAAGATGCTGTTTACAGTGGAATCAGGTCTTGGTGAAGACGCTGTGCTCATTGTTGAATAACAATAAAAGATCTAGAGCATAACATAGATTTAGGTGGTAAAACAGCAGTAGTGTTTGACAAGACTGGCTCCAATGTTGTTAGAGGTTTTAGTGTGAGGAAAATGTTATCAAAATCTCCTGCACCAGAGAAAATTTTGTACACCTGCAAAGAGAGAAGCTGAGCAATGCAGAAATCTTCACTGTTGCCTTATTTAAGAAATTTCAACACAGACCTCTGGAAGCCACCAACCTGACCATTCATCAACAGTTAACACTGATGCAAGACTGTAACTAAGTGTACCTTAGGATGATCATTGGAAGTTTTAGCAATAAAACACTTTATAATTAAGTGTAGATATTTTTAACCTGTAAAACTATTGCTCACTTAGACTACAGCATGTTGTAAGCATAACTTTTATGTGCAGAAGAAACCCAAAATGTCTCTATAACTCACTTTGTTATTTTATTGCAGATCTTTGGACCCTAGTTCATAACCTCCTTGAGATGTAACTGAATTTTTTGTAGGATCTTACAACTCCAGTTCCAGAATAAAATAACTAAGTATGTATCATGGAAAGAATGCATCTCTGGATAGAAGCATCTGAATTATACTCTTGGAAGTTTTATTTAGAAAAGAGAAAATTGATGGTCAAGTCAGAATGCTAATAGGGAAGACATAAGGGAAGGTACGAGAAGAGTAAGTGGTAGAAGACTATAAATTATATCACCATATTATAACATTTGCTAAATTATTTATCCTTTGTTTATATTATATACCTCAATTCTTTAAAAGATAAGTCATATGGCAACCTAGGGATGTGTAATTTGTTAAGCTGAATAGTTCAATAATTAATAGTTAATTGGGTGTTAATACTTGGTATGTATGATTGATTCTAGAGTTAAGGGGAAATTACCAGAAAAGTATTTACGATTATTGTTCATTGTGGATGAAGTCTCCCTAATTCTAGACCAGTGGTGGTGAACCTATAGATATGCCACAGTAGGCATGCAGAGCCCTATCTATGAGAACACAAACCATGTTACCTCAGCCAAAGTTGGACAGATTATTGGCATTCAAACAACTGTGAAGATCACATTAGTTGCATAAAAGCACACCAAATGCAAACATTTACCTTTCAATATAATGCTGTTTATACCATTGAAACCTCTGTCATTGTGTTTCTCTTTTAAGATAAAAGAATTTAAAATGTGAGTTGTTTTCTAAACTAAAACCTTAATATTCAGGTTTGATAACAATGTTGGCAATTTACAATAAATAAGTGGGTTTTGGGTTGCAGTTTGGGTGTTCATTCTCTAAAAGTTTTACCATTACTGGTCTAGACAATATAGCAAAAATTGAATTTGAATATTAACAGTACTCTACTAAGTTTAACTCAGTCACATTTTGGTTAGGAATTATTTCTCATTGTTGTGTTCATTCATAGATTTTTTTTATAGTAAACCTTTCAATCATTTGGGAAATTTTTCTTTTCCAATAGCTTCACCTTTCATTTCTTCTTTTTTTTATTCTGAGTTCTAATTGTTTTTGTCTCACTGTCCTAGGTATGTAGAAGTAGTTTTTCCTTATTTTAAAAAATAAAGCTAAATTGTTTGTTATTTTTTTTTTCCTGCCTCAAGCTGTAGAATGAAGAGCACGTGTGAGAATTATGCCTAATGATGATTTTTATCATTTTTTCCAGTTTGGTGTTTGACTAAGTAAAAGATAATCCAATTTCAGAAATGTATCCTTCACCTTCAAATAGGAATTGAGGAGGCTTGAATCAGTTTTTTTTTTGAAGAGTATATTTTTTCTTTTCATCAGTAATGTGGTAATTTGGTGAAACTCTATATTCAACAAATAAATTCCACTTAAAAAACTTAATTCTCTTTCTCATCAAATATCAGCGGGAAATTAACAAGTTCATTGCTGGAAAGAGTAAAATAAGATTCGCTCATTCATCTGTGGCTGCTAGATATACAATGTATTACACAAGCACATTATCAATCTGAATTTATTTATACAAGGTGTATCATTATATTCCCCCCATGTTACATTGATCTGGTTGATTTTTGCCAGGTAGAAATATAAACCATTGTTACTATATTTTACATTCCATTCAGTATTATATTTAAACACATCTTCATTGTTTATTATTCATTGGGATTTACTCTTCTACAAATTGCTTATTCATGTATTCTGTCAACTTGCTTTGCTTGTCTTTTCCATGAAGTAATGAATACATACTTATCCTAGTTTTCAACTTTTTATTTTTGTCGACTGTATTATGAACATATTTTTCCCACGATATTCTCACTATGGCCTCATTCATTATGGAAGCTGTCTTTTGCCCACATGTGGTCCCACAGAGCACAAAAAGCTGCGCTTTCTGGATTTTTGAATGTATTGATATTTAAAATACTTTCAGAACTGGGACAGAGCTTCAGTGAAGAGCAAACACAGGATTGCCATAGATATATAAAGAGGCCCAAAGTTAAAATAGTAACATTATTGCCATGAACTGAAAGTAAAGTCTGTGTCCTAGATGAGAATTTAATAATTAGAAAATAAATTAATAGTGACATATATATGCAGGCATAAATGCATTGATTATCCGTAGATCTGTGTACCCATTCTCAAGTCCTGAACATATGAACGAATTTTCACTTTAATGTTTAAGGGGAAATAACTTCCTCATACTGAGCAAAAATCACCAAACAAAAATCCTGTCCAGGAACCTTATACATATAAATGAGAAAATTCATAAACTGCAAAATTGAGGTACTCATCTGAGGAAAGAGAAAAATGTACATTTCAGTGTGTGTGTGTGCGTGTATGTGTGTATGTGTGTGTGCATGTGTGTGTGTGTGTGTGTTGGGGAGATAAGTTATAGCTGGCAGGAAGAAATTCTATGTACACAAATGCGTATCTTTAGAAATTTGGGGCACATTAATAATGTATTAGTTAAAAAATAAAGTATTAAGTGTTCCCTTCAATAAACCAGTAAACATCAGCAGTACAGTTATCCCAGCCATTCTTCTTTTTTTTTTTCTTTTCCCTTCCTTGTTTTGACCAATTTTGCATGCTCATATCTGGTAATCTGAACAACCAATTTGAAGACAACAAGATGCAGCATAACAACCATTGTTCAATTCCTATCATCTTGTTTGGTGAAATTCTATGGTTTAAAATTTTTTCGTTTTTATTTTTTATTCTCTTTAATGGTTTGATTATGTTGCATTCTTACATCTGGTAATTGACCAACTTTTATGGAGATAAAAATATGTAATAAGACAATCACTGTTAATCCTTATCATTTTGTTCTGAAACCCTGTATCATTCTTATTGTTTTTGCTTGGGTTTGTTTTTATCTATGTTGTTGGCATTTTGCTATTTTTCTTTTTTTAAAATTCTCTTTAAAATAAAAAAGTAATATATTAGTAAAAAGAATATAATAACATGTAAAACAAAGGAACAAGAGTCAGGCTGATATTTTATGTCTAAATTTGACAACTCAATATGAGTAAATGTTCGAATAATTATAACTAGCTTAAATTATATAAACATTGTTTTTAAAAGAAGATTATTAGAATTTTCTCCAGATAGAACTTTATTTAAGAATTTTTCTTCAACTTTGGCAGTTGGTATCAGAAGATGTAGAGTTTTGTCAATGGAGGTTTATGATACATCATTATAAGTGGGATCTGAAATTTCTGATTAAAAATGATATTGGATACTGTATCATTAGGCTATTGCCAAATTGGATTTGTTTTTTGGTGGAGGACTGTGTATTTCAAATGCTGTTCACGTGTAAGTTGGTTTGTCCTGTATTTTTCTTGTTGAATCACAAAGTGTCTTCATACATTTTTGTTTATCTTTTTTCTTGCATTATACATATTATATATATGAATGCATGAGTATGTATATATATGACCATATATGAATATTTATATATTCCTGTAAGTTTTACATGTTTAATTTATCCATAATTTCATTTATGAGTAGTGCTTTTTGTGTTTTGTGTAAACAATTTTCTAGCCTAAAATCATAAAAATTGTAGTCTATATTTTCATTTAAAACTCTGTACTTTTGATTTTTGCATTTAATTTTTTAATACACATAGAATTGGTTTGTGTTTAAGGTGGGATATTTGTTGAAAATCTGCTAATTTCTGCCTCCCTTTCTTCGTTCATTTTTTGAAGACTTTGTTCTTTCTTTTTCCTTTATATGCTGATAAACTTTTCTAATTATTGATAGCTTTACCTTTTCTCACTGAACTGCAATGCCTGCTCTACCTTATACTGTGAGACTATAAAGAACAGTGTCTCAGATTTCAATAAGTAGACAGAAATTACATAGTAAACTGAACATTTTCAAATTACTAATAACAAAGGATTAGAGACATGAGAATTGGCCAGGAAAATATACAGAAAACTCTAACACAGAAATTGCATGTACAATATTAGGAAACGCTGCAACCTATGAGCTGTAATAGAGCACCCAATGAACAACAAGACAGTCCCAGAGCGTGCTGGGAGGCGTGGCTGTGGATCATGGAGGTATAGGCGCTGTGCTGCTTGAACTCCCTGGGACTGTTTCATCTGAACCACACATTCTGTTGGCTGTTCTTTCTGGTGGGTGGTGGAAGAAGACATACTTGTCTATTGCAGTCAACAGTTCATGGGATTTGACCACCAAGCAGTTTGCATAATGTAACTCTGGGTATTTTGTGATTCACACAATAATGAGCCCAGAAGAGAATATCTACAGTGTGCTTCCAAGTCAGATCTAAAGTAACACATTTATTCACATCTACGAAGTTTTAAGTAATGCCAATAAATTCATAAATACAAATGCATCCATGAAAAGCTAGTACAAATGGGTAATGGGAAAGAACTAGCTGATGCTGCAGAATAGTGCAAATGTATAGCAGGGTAAAATTAAATAATTAGGAGAATATTTACATTTCTATTTTATCTACTATATATGCCTTGTAACTTAATACTGTTTGTGAAAGAACTTTATGAGTATTATCAACCTGACTGGGATACATTTATAAAAATTCAGTAGCAAAATGAACCCAGTCAGATGCATGTCCCAAGACTATGGTAGTTGGGGCCAGGGAGTTAGTGGCAAATATGTGACAAGTTGTCAAGTGCTTAATATCTTCTGAGAAAGTAGGAGCAAGATTTCCTACAAATATTTTCAATGTGATGTGAAAGCAAAAGATGATTCCAACATTTTGCTTTGAATAACTGAGACAATATAGGTACCATTAAGTAGGCAGCAGGTGTGAGTGGCAGCCAGAGCAGAGATTAGTTGTGTATATGTATTAAATCTGACAGACTTACTCAACACTGTGATCAAGGCAAGTGGATATAGGAGATGTGATAAAAATATGATTAAAATTTAAGCTTTAAAAAAATGTAGTACAGTAAGACACTCTGCATGAATTCCCCACAACACACTCCCCTTTCTTTGAATACTGCACTTATCCCAGTATCTTTGCCATGTTCTGAAGCAGTTCTGAAGTTCTCTTTCTGTCTTTTCTTGCACCATCATGGATGCCTGTATGTCCTGAATTGATTCAAAGCTCTTACCTTTCATTATTTTGACTTTCTCGGAGATCAGAAGTTCCACGATGATGCTTCTGTGAATATATTGGATGAGTACACACTGTAATGCTCTTACTAGCCTGCACTTCCATTGGATGGTAGTCGGCAATAGCGTTCACTGTATTTTTTAGCACAACTCATAAAGATGGCTTCCAGAACTGCTTTAGAAAGTACCAACAAGAATGATAGAATAAATATGTTCAGAGTGGAAGGGAGCGTATTTTGAGGGGGGTTAGGGGGGGTAGTGTCTTTTAATTGTAGTTTTTCATTTAAATTTAAACATTCACTCTGTATGTTGATTGCACCTCACATGAAACTGGAAACTGGTGGGAGGGTTATAAGTGAGAGAATACATAAGAAAGTTCTCACTGAGTGGACATGAAAACACACAGTGCCCACTTTGTGCATAAATGCTTAGAACATTTTCTGAATTAGTTCAGGTATTGGCTCTTTACATATTGGAAAGTTATTTCCTTGTTTCTAGAGTTTGTACAATGTTCTAGGACAAAATGAATCTCTCTTATTATGGAGATCATTTTAGAAATATCTGAGGATAACAATAAGCCAGACATAGGAATTACAGGCAAGAAAGCATAACATATTCCTAGTGACATAACTCAGTTGGCTGAAAGGAAAGTTTGTGTGAAAACTTTTATTTAAATACATTTTTCTCCAGTTTTAACAATGGTTGGTTAATACAGAATGTTGAATATAACATAGAATAACTATTTGTCTTCATTTAAAAATGATGGCATTTTTTAAAATCCATTGGTCATTAAGATTTTATGATCCAGGGCAAGTAATATTTTAGAACTTTATGAAAATTATATCACTGTCATCTAATTTCAATTTTGAACTGTGTTGTTCAGTTAGATGGAATTTGTAAAATTTATTTGCTCATTGGGCGTGGAGGAAAAATGACACTTGTAGAATTAAAATTATATAGGGAAGATTTCTAGCTGGATACATTGTTGAATCATTTTTCAAGTGTATTTCATAATAGCTCATTCACAGAGAAGTTTTATGATAATTTGATAGTAAGTGAAGTGCTCTAAGAGGACATTATAAATAAGAATGTAGCTGAGCATTGTTGAGGGCCCCCTTCCTTTAGCTTCATTCAAGTACAGAACTAGCCCTTTTAACACTGGTGTCCTGTTGAAAATCTGAAGGATTCTACATATTACTTCTCTGTCTAAATAGTTTTAAAATAGATTGCTACAACCCTCTCTTATCTTCCAGGGCCCATCTTTAAAGATATATTTGAAAGCCCATTTGTCATTTTGTCTTCTAATAAGAGGCAGCTTGCTTTGCTTGCCAGAAACAATTTTAGAACATACCATTTTACAGTGATAATATTAGAGCACAATGAATACCATGATCTATGACAAACCAGTAGTTGCTCATCATCCACAAAGTAGCTTTGCAGCCCTTCTATGAGAAATATAATTGCTTATCAACAACTATTTCTGAACTTTTAAGCACAGAAAAAAATATGCTAAGTGTTCAGAGATATAAAGAAGTTGAGTAAATGTCTTCCTATCTGAAAGGGCATCTTAAGATCTTTTATGATCCAATAGGAAATATAGAAAAACAGGTAAATATGATAGGAAGGAGATGACAGTGAGCCTACATTTCAAAAAGCATGAGTGGCTCCTAAGGTTTGAAAAAAAGATTTCTGCAGCATTTATAATGACTCATGGAGAACAGGTGACAGATTAACAGATGGGGCAAAAGTAGTGAGAATATTCTGCATGGGGGATGAAAAGTACAACAGTGTATAAATTAAATTGAATAGAGAATAACCAATAAACCAGTTCTTTTAAAGTGTAGTACCACATGGAGAATGAGCAGTAAAGAACAATAATTAGGGTTTAGAGTGAGATTGCAGGCTCATTTGGATCTTCTGTCTGAAGAAACAGCTGAAGGTCTTCTGGAACAATAATACGATGCTGTTAGAATCCTAGGAAGTTTAAATCTAGTGCAACTGACAGTCAACGGATGGGGGTTAGAAGTAGACTACGGGCAGAGAGCAGGATGGAGAGAGTAAACCAGCCCTCAAGAGGAAGGGGAGTGAAAATGTAAGGTAGGGAAAGCACGGGGCAAGATGAAGGCAACTTTAATATTAATAAATGAGTGATTCAGTTTGCAGAGAAGCATATCAAAGATGAAACTTAGAATATGATTTGAGGGAAATATCCACTGCTCCACAAGAAATTGACATTCATAAATTTTACAAAATAACTTTGGTAATGGAAGTTTAATGCAGGCATGCATGGGAAGATGGAACAGCAAATGATCCTCTTACTAGTTATTTTATCTGTGTAGTTCTCTGCACTTTACTAAAAAAACCAAAGAAACATAATCTTATGCAACCTAATATAAAATTGTTTTGCTTTAGCCAGATTTATCATAAAGCTTCATTGTCTCTCACTTAAATTTCCCTTTTAATCAATCCTGCACCCAATTTTCTGCTCATAAAGTTACATATCCAAATGCATTTTATAAAAATTTATGTGTTTTTTAAATTTATAAAGATCTCCACAGGGTATGTTGTTTTCAGACCCTATAAAACCTAGTCATATGAAGGCAACACAAGCAAAGGGAATTTAGGCAGGGAGCCCATTCAGTATAAATGACTAAAAATAATTTAAGTGGAGAAGACAATTGAATGGGAGTCATGATGCTTTTGTTTTGATTGATTTTGACAAACAGAGTGTAAGAAAATTGTCTCAACTTACTAGAGGGTAACACTCTACAGAAACGCATGAGAAAGGACATTGCAGATTCTCTATTAACCGCTGCACTTGGCTGCTGTTCAGAACTGTCTAATGTGTATGATGTTGGTCACTCAGGCATGTTCTGGTTTGAAGGAGGCACAATTAGAATGGCAGCAGCTCACCACAACGCCTGAAATTGAATCTTACAATGTTTTTCATTTGAATTTGAAACTCTGCTTATAGCCCAAAGACTGAGAGATATTGGGAAGACTAGTTAAAGGGATACCTTATATAT
>NW_004955491.1:1529981-1598505 GCF_000276665.1 Chinchilla lanigera
AATGTGTATTCTCTGGGGGAAGTAGTATTCCTTTTTTATGAAAAAATTGTGCTTCCAAATTTCCGTACTGATGAGCCTATGCCTTCTCTTTCCCACAAGAGTATTATCAATATTTGTGCTCTTTTATACATACTGTTTTTCAACTGGTTTTCTTTGTTGGTGGCTTGTATAAAGTATTGAAAGATCCTTAATATACATAATCTCTGTACCCTGGGAGGTTGAGACAGGATGATCACAAATTGGGTACCAGCCTGGGAAGCTTAGTTACTTTCGTGAAACTCTTTCTCAAAAAAAAAAAAAAAAAGAATAAATAAATAAATAAATACTTTAAAAAGGCTGAGGATGTAAGTCAGTGTAATAGCCCTGGGTCCCCTTTGGTCTTTTTCCCTATGTGTTAGCTGTCAATTGCAATGACAAAATACCTGAGATAATCAAGTTTTACAGAGGAGAAGTTAATTCTGGCTCAAGGTTTCAGATGTCTCAGTCCACGGTTGGTTGGCCACGTTGCTTTGGGTTTGTGGCAGGGTAGAAATCATGGTGAAGAGAATGTGCTTAACAAAGCTACACACCTGGTTGTAGAAGGGAAAGAGAGAGACAGAGAAAGAGAGAGAGAGAGAGAGAGAGAGAGAGGGAGGGAGGAAGGGGTCACTCTCCAAATATACCTTTCAAGGTCAAGGTCACATCCCAGTGACCTAATTTTCTTGTATCAGGTCCTGCCCCCTGTAAAGTTTCCTCCCATGGGGCCACAGCCTGGTAAACATTGTTTTAGTGGCCTCTGAGAGGCCTTTAGGATCCAAACTATAATACATTAGTTTCTTCCTTATCTATCACCTCTCCTACTCCACTAAATATCCAGGGCTGCAAGGAAAGAGTCAGATTTTGCTGCCACAGTTCCTTCAGTTTTCCCATCAGCTGCTCTCAGATTTGTGTCCCTCTCACTGCCCTGGGACCACACTGACTGTTGTTACTGATGCTTTACTATGCACTGAACTCAGCAGTGTCTCTCAAGGTCTCATTTGTTTTCATTATTATTTTCATCTGATAATACTGACCATATTTTTTTCTTGTTTTGCTGGCGGGGCTTCAGTACTGGGAAACGAACTCACGACATTGCACTTGGCAGGCAGGTGCTGTGCCGCTGAGCTAAATCCCCAGCCCCCAGTCATATTTTTTTTTTCTTTACCACTGCTTATCCCTTTGACTTTTCCAAACTGTTTGATATGTTTCCTTTTCTATTCTTGTAGCTCATTCTGTAAGAATTTTGAGATCATTTAATTTCTGTCTGCTTTTATAATTTGTGGTGTTTAAAATTTTTGCCAGTTAAAATTTTTCTTTCCGCTGGGCTTGTTGGCTCACGCCTGTATTCCCAGAACTTGTGAGGCTGAGGTAGGAGGATCGTTGCCAGTTTGAGGCCAGCCTGGGCTACAAAGTGAGCTCAAGGCCAGCCTGAACTGCATAGCGAGACCCTGTCTCCAAAAAAAGACAAAAAATAAAATAATACAAAATAAAATAAAATTTTTCTTTCCATATTCAAGCTATACAGTTGTATTCAATACTAGAGTATTTATAAATAAATATCTAAAAGACTATTCTTGCCATCTGTCACTGTCTGTGATTGACCTACGTATTACTGGCCTCCTCCTGTCCCTTGTACATCCAAGTACATCCAATTGACCAATGGGTTTTATCAGTTCTCTTTCCTAAGCATTTTATTAGTTGTTTTCCATTTTTTATCTACGCCTGCCAGATCTCCTTATAAAGTAGCACCCTGCAATATCTCCTTGCTTTCATTGTATTTTTTTTTATTTATTATTTTTGTTTGTTTGTTTTCCAGTACCAGGAATCGAACTCACGGCCTTACGCTTCCCAGGCAGGCGTTGTGCTGCTGAGCTAAATCCCCAGCCCGTCTCCTTGCTTTTAGTAATTAATGTTTTTAATCTACCTTTTACGTTGCAGCCATGTTTTACAACCTAAATATGCTTATCTTACACTTTCACTTCAAATGCTTTTATCTGTGCAAAAACCATTTACAGAACATGTCTTTAGTATGATCTTCAATTATTATCTTTCACAATTTTGTCTTAAAATCTCAGAATATATGTATGTGTGCTTGAGAAAACTTACATTCTCTCAACAGTCATAACCAGTACTGCAATTCTGATAGTCTCAAGTACTCTGAGAGATAGCTTTATAGAATCATAAGAGTTTATAATAATGGAACTCTAAGTCAAACATAATTCAGACAAAAGCACTAATCCTCAGAGAAGTAATCTGAATTGTCTAAGCACATAGAATTTATTGGTGACAGAATGGGAATAAAAATATACCATCTAAGACTTTTAGAACTATTAGTCTCTTATTGGGCATCTCCAATACATTGTATAAATCTGTGGAATTTGGACAATGCTACATTGATGTGAATATTTTAGGCAACAGAAAATACAAACTAGTTAATTGATCTACTTGTTTATGGCTGGAACTGCCAACTCTTTGTTTTGTTTGTCTGCTTCCATCCAGGTTTCAGCTAGGAATCTCCATAGTCAAGAATCATCATGAATATGTTATTTTCTCTGCTTTTACCTTACTTTCTTTTGGTTAACATATACCAGTTAGACATATTAACCTGGTCCAATGTGACATTTTAATGGATGCAAACAGCATCTACTTATCAGACCAGGGTACTTAGTGTTTCACTTGCCTTATCATTTGTTTACATTTGAAGACCTCAAAGTCCCTTCTTGTAGATCTTCATAGAGTATGGGATATATTATCATGAACCATCTTCACTTCATCTTGCTGTAGAATACCAAAAATTTTAATGGAAAATGACGTGATTGTATAACTCTTATTTCATGTGGATGTACTGCATATTGATTGTTGTTTTGGTTTGAAACTAAAATGGCCCCCAGATTTCCTGTGTTTGGAGAGTGACTGAATTATGGGGCATTAGATCTGACTTGCCATTGGGAAGTGGGGGCCGGGTGGAAAAGGGCCATTGTAGGTGTGGCCCGGAAGTGTTTATCTCCTTTCTAGTCTTCTCCCTTGACCTCTCTGCTTCCTGGTTGCCTTGGGTGGAGCAGTCTTACTCTCCTAGACCTTCCCACTGTACCACTTCTGCCTAGAGAAAGCCAGCCATGCAAAGTTGAAAATTTCTAGATCGTGAATTAAAATAAACATCTTTAAAGTACAGGTGTCAGACACTGTGTCCCAGTGACAAGAAAGGGACTAAGTCAAGAAATATTCATAGCTGAAGCAAAGAATAATAACAGAGAAATCTGTGCTAATTTTAAAACATTTTAATACTAATATGGGATATAGGGAGAGGACAAGACCACCATTGTTTCTTCCCTTTCCCTGTTCTCTTCCAGCAAATGACAGGATCATCTCAAGGCAGGATCATCATAAAATTTTATTCATTTTAAAATGTTTATTTTTTGTGCCTTTTTGTACAAATAAGGAATTATTTGATCTTCTTGGTATGAAAAATCCAAATTTGGTTAAGTCTACAACTTATTGGATTTAGCTGAAGCAACACAATCCTGTTTTTTTTTTTAAAGTTACCTATGTGATAGGTTGACAGAATATATGCTTGTTATCAGAAAGTGGATATTCAAATGACTTTTAAATAGTTCTAGTGAAACATACAGTATTTCTTTTAGCTATTCATACGCACACACTTACACCACACACACACACACACACACACACACACACTCACACAAAGTAAGCCTTCTTGCTTATTAGAGAGTGACAAATAGAATCTTTCTGCTTTGGACATTAGAATGTACTATGTAATTTGGTTCACAAAGCATGAGGTGTTAAAGGGGTCATCCTTTGAAACAGTTAGTTAATAATAATGAGAACAGCCCTCAGAGTGATATTTTCCTTGCAAGGATTATGCATTTTGGAAGTCTTTGCTCTTCCACTTAAAAATCTAAATTAACAAATATCATAGCCATTATTGAGGAAGATGGCCACCTGTCACCACCATATGTTGGTTTTAATGATGAGTATTTCCATCTGGAAATTACAAAACTCTACCTGATTCTCTGTTTCTACATAAGATCAAACAAAGAAGACTAAAATTCCATGAAGTATTTTAAAACAATGTGTCATTAGGAGGACCTTCACATAACAAGGAAGACAATTTGTGGAAAAATTAATGTCAGAGACCTGGCAGATGGCTCATAGTAAAAGATTTGTTAATCTTGTTACATGAAGATTCAATGATCTTTTACAAATAATCATGCTTTACATTTTTCCGTTCCTGCTCAGAATACAGTACCCTATTACAGGTTTTCATGTTACTTCATTTGGTTTGGGCTAATTCAATTAATCTTCCCTCCCTCCCTTCCTGCTTCCCTCCCTTTCTTCCTTGTTTTCTTCATTTCTTCTTGTTTTGGATGGCATATAAAGCAATCACCATTAAATATAAAGTAATTTTAGGCAGAATATGAGCAAAGCTTTTATTTCTCATTTGACTTTCTAGCTCTTTATTCGCAACTAGGATTTTTCATACAGGTTTATTCTGTGATAAGCCTGAGTACAGTCACTTCATGTCCCAGGCACTTTAAAGTTGATGGAGACACAGTTCATATTATCACATGGTCCGTTCTTTTCATGACTTCTTTATGAAGAGCTGAAAACAGACGTATCAATATATAGGAAAGGTCAAAATAGGCGTAAGAGTGAGCATTGCACCTGTCAATACTGTGAAGTCCTTACCTGTCTAGAAGTATTAGGAAAAAGGAATTGGCATTGGTAATGCATACACAACATCTTAAAAGACATTGAAGAATTTGCTAGACAAATCCATCCTGCTGCAGATGGTGCAGTGCTTAAAGCAAAGTAATTTCCTAGCGTTGACAGTTTGCCTCTGTTTTATTCTGTTAGAAACTGTTTCATTTTTCTCACCCTCAGTGTTAGCTCAGAAAACTTTCATATCTGCCCTGAATGTATTTTCATTTATAGTACCTTTCTTTGAAAAATAAAAGACATGTAAGAAAAAGTAAAGTTTGCAGAGTTATAGCGAACATTTTAAAAAATTATAAGAGACTAAGCATTTTGCTTTTACAATTTTATTTAATCCTTTCTACAGTATTATTAGGGAGATTTGTTAAAATGAATGAACTAAGAGCGTCAAGGGAAACATACCATCAGGAAGCGATCCTTCACAATTTTAACACCATTAAAGAGACTACCTTTCCTCCAGTGAAGATGTTTGGCACCTTTGTTGAAGATAAGTTGGCTGAGTTTATTTGGAGTTGTCTATGCATCTTCTAATATGTTCCATTGACCCTCACTGCTGTTTTTTTTTTTTTTTTTTTTTTTTTTTTTTTAACCACTACTATGGTGTTTTTATCACAATAGCTCTGTGGTATAATTTCAAATCAGAGATTGTGAAGTCCCTTGCCTTGCCTTTGTGGCCTAGAATTATTTTTTCTCTTCTAGGTCTCTTCTGGCTCCATATCAGTTTTAGAATTGTTTTCCTTAATTCTTTAATGTATCCTATTGGTATTTTGATTGGGATTGCATTAAATTTGTGTAACAATTTTTTGGTAGCATAGTCATTTTCAATATATAGAAGGGGATGTCTTTCCATTTTCTGGTATTCCCAACCTATACTGCATGGTTCAAGTTTACCAAGCTATCACATTCCAACAGCTTTTTGGGACCTTCTCAGAATGGCGATTCCTGTGCTGAACATAGGGAGAGCTCCTGTAGACAACCATGTGGGCTGTTTTGCTGTCATAAAGTCCTATGCCTGTGTTTCATTTGATCTGTATGTCTTGTTTCAGATTGATTTTGACATTGGAATGTATGTCCTTCCCTTTCTTCCAATTACCTTTGGTTTTCATTTATTTTCTCTGAGTAACTCCAATGTGGGTCCTCCTCTATTCAGCAATGTTAAATCTCTGGTTACATAGTTTCAATAGAACCAGGATAAAATGAGTGTCTCTGTGAATTTTAATGTTACAAATTAGAAAGAAAAAATTAAATTAAATTAAATTACTATCGGACTTCACTCAGTGTTTCCTGTTTCTACATAGCATTCCCCTCTTCCTTGACATTGAGATTCCAACGCTAGAAATGTATGCTCATCCCTCCATGAAACCAGATCTGCCTGGTTATTTAAAGAGGGACTTTGCTTAAAGACAGCATCACAGCAAGCATGCATGAGAATCCTACTTTTATAGGAGCAATCTTGGCTGCCCTTTGTAACACTAGGTAGATTTCTCTTCTTTCTCCTATTTTAAGGTGACAACCATCTATTGGTCTGACACTCTGAAACAATGTTCTCAACTTGTACTAATACACATATTTGCTATATCTGAGCTTCTGCTGAATTGTTTCCTCTTTTCAACTCTATCTGGACTTGAGAATTACAAAATTTTCATTGCTATTCACATCATCTAAATACCTTTTTGCTTAACGTATCCCTGGCTATTTGCCTAATTTCAGCATCATCTTAAGTGTTGTACTAGCCACACTTCAGTGTTAACTTTCATAGTTATTTTAAGCAGTGGTAGATATGAAAGTCTTCCCCAGAGATGACCTCTATACCTACAATGTAGGGTCTGTTACTGTGCTACTATCTATGTTGGATATATTACTAGATTCTGCTTTCAATATCAATATTTTTATTTTGGCACATTGATCTCCAGTTTTTCTACAGAAATGCAGCATTGGATTCATTTCTCTACTTTCTCACAGAGAGGGAATTTCAGCAAATCCCCCTTGTATATTTCTACCAAATAAATTATGGTTTAAAGAGCCAAAGTTAGGATCCTCTAGTTGACCACATGTGCCATTTACAATTGAACATTCCACACAAGAATGAGTCTTTTGGAACCAGTGGAAAAACTGCGAGACGGCTGGTGTTTATCACCCTTGACAATAACTGTATCTGAGACAAAAGATCTATCCATGAAAAATCATACATTCATGGTTTCCTTTAAGATTCTCTTAAAGCAGAGGGCTCTTTACTTCCACTTTGTAAGCAATGCTAAAGGATAAACCTGGATTTTTTCCTAGTAAGCCATAATTAAAATTTTACAGTGAATTGAATTGTATAGAAATTGTACCATATAATAGATTGTCATTGGTGTGTCGTTTCTTTCATCCCAGTCAATATTTTTGAAATAGGTCTATGTATCTGTTCATTCTTATTGCTCAATATTATCCCTTTATTTGAATATTAGGTAATTGCTATTCATTTATTAATTGAAACACATTTGGATGGTTTCTACTTTTTCTGATTATTAATGAAACTGGTATAAACATTTACACCTAGGTATTTTTGTAGATTTTTTTATTTCCCTTTGGGTAAATTTCTAGGAATGAATTAACTATTAGCAAGTATGGTAGCTATGTTATAGAATATATCTCTATAAGAGATTACTATGATTTCAAAGTTTCTTCAAACTCACTGTAGCATTTTGAATTTCTGTCACTGATGTACAAAAATTTTCATTGTTCCATGTTTGTATCAGCACATGATGCTGTCTTTTAATTTTAGTTTTTCCAGTTTCTATGAAGTAAAATCTTATTGTCATTTTCAAGTGCATTATTGTAGTGATTAATGCTGTTGAACATTTTTCTAAATATTCATGTGTTGGTCTGTTATCTTTTGTCCTTCTTTAATGAAGTGTCTGTTTATTGGCTCATTTGCTTTTCTTTTTTACTTTTTAGTGCTCTGTTCATATTGAGCTCATTGGTTTTTATTAAATTTTGAAAGTTTTTCATACTCTGCATGCAAGTTATTGATAAATACTGCCATTTGCAAGTATATTCCCCTACTCTTAGTCTTGTCTTCTTATTAAGAATGCCTTTTACATGCCAGAAGTTTAAAATTATGGTATAATTCAGGCTTTAATTTTTCTCTTAATGTTGTTTCTTTATTTTATGTAAGTTTGTACTTAATTGGGGGTTATAAAGTTCTATAATTTCCTCAAAAACTTTTATAGCTTGAGTTCTTTTTCTACAATTTCCTCTAAAAGTTGTAATGTTTGATTTCTCATATTTAATTTTCTCATTCATTTCATTTAATTATTGCTTTTTTGGTGGTACTTGGGATTAAATCCAGAGCTTTTCCAGTGATCTACAAACGTAATCTTTTTTTATTCATTTTGAGGCAAGGTCTCACTAAGTCACCAAGCTTGTCAACCTAGACTCAAACTTGTAATTCTCCTGCCTCAGCCTCCTAGAGCACTGGAATTATAAGTATTTTCTCAGTGTGCCCAGGTTTGCTTTAAGTTTTGAATATTTAAAATGTAGGGTATTTGCTTATATATATGCTTATCCACAGTATCTTTGTTCTTTTCCTTCTTGAGGTTTCCAAGATTCTTCCATCTATGATTACTTTTCATTCATTAATTTTGGAAAATTCTTGTCCATATATAGTCTTCAAATATCTCTTTCACTCTCTCTATTTCACTTTACCTTCTGGGACTCCAACTGTCCATACTTTGATACTGTCCACAGCTCATGGGTGTTTTTGTGGGTTTGCCAAGTTCTTGAAACTCTGGAAGGAGGATGGTGGAGGATGAAGAAAAAACAAGAATCAAGATGTAGAAAGCTGAGGTCAGGTGGGGCCCCTCTCCTGATGGGAGAAAGGAACTGCTTAACAACTTCAGCATATTTATTTGTACAAGTAGCATAATAATAAATTCATGGAGAGTTTAAGAGGAAGATAGATCTGGTACAGGAAGAATATCTAATCTTCAAGAGAACAGCATGCCTCAGTAGTTTCACAGATAACAAGAGGGAAAGTGTCTATATTATCAGGTCAAGTCACTATGTGCATCTGCTGCGTCAGCTCCACACACTTCTCATGGGGCCCTGTCAAACTCGTGAGAAGAAGAGGCCTTGTCCTAGATATCTGAGGTGCAGACAGCTTCACCTGCAACATCTGTTTCTGGTTTAGTTGCTTGTTTTAAAGATTTTACCTTTGTGTTTCAGTTTGGATGTTATTTAATGGGCATTCTTCAAATTCTTTATCATATATATATATATATTTCAATTGCTAACATAGCTGATACTTGGTAATTTTCATCACTTCCATAAAAATTCACCATCTCTTCATGAACAGTGACTACCTTTAACACTAAGTGATAATCATTTGTGGTCAAAATTCAATATTTTCATCAATTAGATCAGCAGCAGCTCTAGATTTATGAACTTGTTCTACCTTGACAGTAGTGACCAGAGTCAGACAAAAAATGTGCTGCTGTTTCCTCACTTTTCTCCTACCTGAATAGAAATGTTGAGAAGACTGACAGAGGCTGAACTATCACCGTGCTCCCTGAGAATGGATGCTTCTCTTCCAAGCACAGGCTGTTATTACGAACTTGAGCCAACTGAGTCACTGGCTTGGCTCTTTGGGCTTTTGCTGTTGCTGTCATTTTCCTCAGTGCTGCATGGTTTTTACATCCCACCAGCTTTGGGTAATTATTCTTGTGTGTTTCACGTAAGGGTGGAGAACTACACAGTCTTGCTGAATGTTTCTGCTCCATCTCAGAGTTTCCAGACTTTGGATATGTGTGCAACAGAGAGTTCTCTGTGTCCTGTCTCTGACCCTAGCAGTGTAGATTGGCTGTTTGTTGCTTTGTGTGAGATTCATGGAGAGGGATGACCCTGAAGACCTCAGCCCCAGTGTGCAGCTTTTCTTAGTGTTTCTGCAGCAGCCTCAGTGTTAGGCACATTCTGTGAACTTATGTATATAAACATCATGACCTGGTGGGGGGTTCTCAATGTGTCTGTATTATGATTTGTGTCTGGATGTCCCCCCAGAGCCTCATGCAGTCATGGGGCGGGCTTCTAGATTTATGATTGATCCATGATCCAATGCTGGGATTATGGGTATGAGTGTTACCCCTGCCCTGGGGCAAATAGTTTGCATATGTAAGGAGGGAAAGAGCCTGCTTGCCCCTGTCATTCCTCCCTTTTGCTTTTGCTGCTTTGCTGTCTTCCACCACCATGAACAGTTTCCCTCTGCCACATGCCCCTCTGCCTTGGAGGTGGTCGAGTATGGACTGAAACCTCCACAGACTATGAGCTAAGTAAACCTTTTCTTCCTTAATTTTGGGGGTTGGGTATTTTTCAGCAATGAGACAAAAGTAACTAAGACAATCTATTTTTCCTCTCCTCTCCTAAATTTACCCAAAATTGCTAGGTAGCTGCATTCTGGGCCCAGATTCCTTATCCTTCCCAGATATAGGCTATATCTTTTCTGAGATACTGTTCCCAATAATGTGTTTTGATCCACTCACAGGTGGGGTATTTCCTTTCCTTCTTTCTCAGTTAGAACAGAACTTTGCCTGGAATTATTGGTGCTGTGCATCCTTCTGTACATTTTTATTTTTTAACATGGGGTCCTGCTACATAGTTCACTGGCCTTGACCTCACTATGTAGACCTCCTGCATCATCCTGTTAAAAACCTGTTTTAAAATTTGTTTTGAAAGAGCTTCTGTCTTACAATGCATTTTATAATCTTTCAACACTGCATATAAAATAATTCATACTATTCATTTATTCTGTATCTTTTCTTCTGTCTTTTAATGACTTTTTTGTCTTTTTGCAACAGGGTCTTACTGTGCAGCTTAGGCTTGCCTTGAGCTCGCTTTGTAGCCCAGGCTGTTCTCGAACTTGCAATAATCCTCCTGCCTCAGCCTCCTGAGTGCTGGGATTACAGGCATGCACCAGTATGCCTGGCCATGATATGATTTTTAAATGATGTCACAATCTACATACTGTATTTGAAAAACTAAAATGCACAAACATAAAAGAAAAACTTTTCAGAGGTAAGAAACATCTGCCATATGTGGTGATCTTCAAGTAAAAATATCAAGTTGCAGAATAGTGTATATATTTCACTACATTGGTGTGAGCAGAATTGATACATGGGTTTATATCTGCGCAGACTATCCCTTGGCAGAGCGCACAGTAAGCAACGAGAATCATTGCCTCCTGTAAGTGAAAGAGGATAGTTACAGAGAATAGAAGCCTTACTGTGCACCTCACACACATTCACTGCTTAAATATTTTACCATGCCAACATTACATAGTCAAAAATAGCCAAAGACAATAGTACATGCCAGTGAAATTCAGTGTTTGAATCACTTAATGCATTCATGTGTCATTTCTGTTAATAAATATTTCACTATCCTTATAGAAAGTGCTCGAGGTGTGTCTTAAATCATAACCCCTTTAAATGTCTCTAAGGACCAGTGTTCTTATATTAGAGTCAGGACCTTCTGGCCTAGCTAAGTGGTTATCAGCTCTAGACATGCAACTCTAGACATCCCCTGGAGACCTTTATAAAAATGTCAGGAAGACCCTAGCATTCCGGGTTTCTATTACACTTACTACTGCAAATACATTATGCGTTAATTTTCCTTTTTATCCAGCATTTCTTTTCTACCACTTTTAGGTACTGAAAAAATTAACAGCCAAATATGCAGTAACAACTTGGTTCACAGAGTTAAATCTTTCCTCAATTCTTCTGGTATTCCAAATTGGATGAGAACTGAACCAAATGCAGTGGTTAGGTTCGATGTTGGCCTTATGGAGAAATTTGAATTGGTTCTTGTCCAATTCCGTTTGCCACCAGAATTGTGGAAAGTACTAAATTCACTAGCTGAAACACTGCTGGAATTACTTAATAAGATGCATTAATAATTTTAGGCAAGCATATACCTATGTTTGAACCGGGTCAAGAACAAACTGTTTCTTTTATTTTTGGTCACAGTTCCTCCTTGTACCTCTAGGTAAGGACTAATCTGGTGTTCTGGATTAATTACGCTTTCATTTTTCCATACAGCTTTTGGCATCTAAAATATATTTTTACATCCCTAAAATCAGTTATATTTTCTCTGGCATTGAATCTCAGAGAAGCAGAAATCTACCAAATCCTTTCATGTCTTAGAATTTTCAATCTAGTTTGTGTTTGCTTAGTCTTTTAATATACCAACGTCTTCATTAAATTTTCATGATTAATTTGTATTTCATTGTGTGAATATATCTTTTTGTACTGGGAATCAAATCCAGGACCTTGCGCTTACCAGGCAGGTGCTTGTGCTGCTGAGCTATTTTCCTTGAACATATATTTACACATATATGTTTCGTACAGTGGAACCTAGGGTCATGAACTTAAGTTTTCTACAATTCTGGAAAAGATAGCCATGTTTGTGTTTGTCAGTTGATGCAGAATTCACAAACAAAATCAAAATTTTGCCAAACGCTTCAGTTTATGAACCAAATTGTTTGCAAAAAATGCATTTATGACTGAGGCACTACTGTGCTTTTGATGGATACTTGGATTTTTTGTTTTGAGAGATTATTTTAAACAGTGGTGTCATAAAGTTCCTTATCTAATTGTTCTGGTGCTCACATGTAAATTCTTGTAAAGACTATATATTGAGCATGCATTTAACTCAAAGGTATGCACTTTGATGCTCATACCTTATTAGTCAAACTGATTTTCAAGACATACTACCACTTTCAGTGTATAGGAATAAACATTGATCAGTCTACTGGCAAATTGTGACATTGTGTTATTTATTTAAATTTCTGCTAAGTGGATAATTGTGTGGTGCACAACAAAACCATGAATATACAAAGCTGGATAGGATAGAATTGCTGATCACCTCTTAAATCCTATCCCGTTTATTTAGAGAAAATCACCTCATTTATTTCCTTTACCTCCCAGCAATATGTGCAGGTTCCTGAAGGATGACTTTTTTGGTTCTCAAGCACAGAATCTTCTGAAAACATTGCTTAATGTGTTCTCCTCCATGACTAATTGATTCCTTGTTATATTTTTATGAACCATTTGGATTTCTCTTTATGAAATATTTAGTCATGCCTTCCTGCTCCTCTTTTCTATTAGGGTATGTTATGGCTTTTATTTAGATGTTCCCCCAAAACTTCATGCACTCATACATGAAACTCTTTGGAGATGGCTGGATGTAAGTTGTGTGATACTGGGATTAAAGTTTGGGGTTACTAAGTTAGTCCATTGACTGGATTAGAATAGTTCTGGATGTGGATAATGGGAAGCGCATCCTCGTTATGGATGGCATCACCCAAAAGTCTTGTAACCTGGACGTGATAAAAGGAAAATGGAGGTTTCGCTTTGCTGCTTGCTGCTGCTGCCTCTTGCCTGCTCTGCCATGGACTGCTTCTCCGCTGCTATGCCCTCTGCCATGTCACTGTGTCTTGGAGCCAGAGACTGTGGACTGAAAGCTCTACAAACTGTGAGCTGAAATAAACCTTTCCTTCTTCAACTTGAAAATGCTGGGTATTTTGACCAAGGAACAAAAGAGTAACTAAGACAGGGCATGTGTGTTTTTAACATCTTAATTTTTAGAAATCCCTGATATACTATTAATATGTATCTCTTGATCATTTTTCATAACACCATATATGTGATCTCCACATTTGAAACTTGCATTCTCACTCATGTCATGGTGTCTTCAGATGAATGAATGTTCTTAATTGTAATTAGATTACTATATTAATTTTTAAATTTTATTCAAAAGAGAAAAAACAATGAAAATATAGAATTTGAAAACAAAATAATTGGAGATCAACAACGGTTAATATATTGTGTATTGTTATCTTCAAATTAGTGGCTCAGATTACAAGATATAGGCATACAAAAAATATATAGGCATACATCATTGATAAAACAATATAATATAAGCCATTTTTAATGAAATAAAAGAAATCAGTGGTATAATTATCTTACCTATCTTATGTAGGTATATTTTATTTCAGGAAGTGTTATTTTGTATCTTTTTATTTTAAAGGAAAGAAAACTAAAAGATACGAACAATGGTATAAAATTTCAAAACAAGATTATAGGAGTAACAATGGTTAGTACAGCCCATATTGTTATCCTCAAAGTAGCTGCTGATATTACAAGATAAAGGCATGAAAAATTGATCAAACAACATAGGCATAAATCTTTCTTTTCAGTGAACTAATAGCAATTAGTAATATAATTATCGTGTGTGTGTGTGTGTGTGTGTGTGTGTGTGTGTGTGTATTTTTTCCTTTTCCCTTCCTTCTTTCTCCTTTCCCCCATTCCTGATTCTTCTTTCTTTTGAGCAGTTTCTTTCCATTTCAAAATAGCTATTTATACTTCTGGCCTTATTTACTCTTTCAGCTTCTTACACAATATGATGTTTACACATGTGAGACTGACTTATTTCACTTATGAGTATGGACTCAAGTTGCATCCATTTCCCTATAAATGTCTCAAGTTTATGCTGCTTTATAGCAGAGTAATACTCCATTGTATAAAAATACCACATCTTTTTTTATCCATTCCTTGGCTGATGGGCATTTGGATTGTTTTCAAGATTTAGCTATGAAAAACTGTGCTGCTATAAACATAGGTGCACATATATCAGTGTGGTGTGATATTTTAATTCTTCGGGGAAAATACCCAGGAGGAGAATGGCTGAATTGAACGGCACCTGTAATCCTAGGTTTCTGAGGAATCTCCACACTGATTTCCAAAATGATTTCCCCAATCTACATTGCCAGTGGAGAAGGGTTCTTTTTTCCCCACATCCTCTCCAGCATTTGTTTTTGATTGATTTCGTAATGATAGCCCTTCTTTCTGGGGTGAGATGGAATTTCACTGTTATTGTAATTTGCCTCTCTTGAATGACAAGTGAGGTTGAACATTTTTTCATACATTGATTTGCCATTTGTATTTCTTCATCTATAAAGTATATATTCATCTCAGCTGCCCATTTTTGGTTTGGGTCTTTGAATGCGGGGGGTCTTATTATATACAATTCTTTATATGTTCTGATATGTCCTTTGTCTGAGGGACAATTAGCTAAAACTTTTTCCCAATTTGTGGGTTTTGTTTTTACTCTGTTGGTGATTTCTTTTGATGTACAAAAGCTTTTTAATAAGATGAGATCCCAGTCATTGATACTCTGAAGTGTTTCCTGTGTGGTTTCTATCTTGATTAAAAATGCTCCCCTATTTCATGATCATGAAAATATGCTCCTATGTTATCTTCAAACACTTTTGTACTTTGCTTAAATATTTTTATGTAGTTCAATAATATTTTTATGTAGTTTTGATAAGTCTTTCTGGACACCAGTGCTAAACTCCAAAGAACTTATATTGAGACTTATATTGAGGCAAAACTCCTGTGGTGGGCCAAAAATTTAAAAACAGGGAGATAATAGAGACAAACAGAGACAAAGGAAAATAGCAGCTCAATAACATTAAGGATAACATTAAGTGAGATGGGGCAGCAGATTCAAAGGCTCTCACAATACAAGCTGATCTATCTATGTATCTATCTATGTATCTACCTATCTATCTCAATAACCAAAAGGAATACAACAGAAGAATATGCAAATTTTAAAGAGCTACAGAATGTTTACTTCTAAAAGTTTAGAAAAACCACCAAATTAAGTTTAGGAAAGCCACCAAACTAATTAAAGTCATTATGAACTAACTGAGAATCAGAGAAACACTAATGTCTTTATGGAATGGATATTGAAAACAAAATTGTTTCAGAATAAATTCAATGAAGCAAATATTCTCTAAAGATTTTTTACAAGCTGTGCATGATTTCACTTTCTCTATAGAGAGGTTCATCTTCGTTCTCCTTGATTCCTCTTGCAGGTAGCTCTTAAAACCATCAAATGGCCTGAATGAGATACTTAGAAACAACAGTTTGTTCTCTTTCTTTGACATTTCGTTATCTCTAAGCAGTCACTGAGTTATGGGAGTCCTTCTTCCTAAAGATAGATGAATACCTTTTCCTTTCTCTTTTCATTGTCTGTAAAATTCACCATCTCCTATGTGTGTCATTTAGTTATGTTCCTCATTTATGTATCTCTTATATTAATCACTTCCCATCCACAGAGCAAAGTGATTCCATGGAAGAATAAAATAAAATGCAACACAAACCCTTATATTTTACACTAGGTAAGTGAATGACTTCTCATGTTCTTACTGTATTCTGCCTTTCCATCTTATGTTCTACTTCTTAGATGATTCATAGAGTACTTCCATGTCTGTGCAAATTATTATCTTTCTAACATCTGTACCTTTTTATATGAAGTGTACTCTGCTTAGATTTCTCTATTGCCCTTTACCTGTTCCTGAACTCCTTTTTACAGTTCAAGATCTTAGTAAAATATCAACTCCTCTAGGAAGAATTTCTTGACCTAGCCAGTCAAGTTTGACAAACTTTTCCCATACTATTTTATCACTAGTATTTATCTGCATACAAACATTATCTTTTGTTATAGTAGACCTCAGAAAATTTTTCTGTGAAGATCTGGAGAGTATATATTTTAGTCTTTAAAAGTAAATATTTCATTCCATCATAACTATTCAACTCTGTCCTTGTAGTGCCAAGGCAGCTACAAACAACATGAAAATTCACTTGAAGTTGACTATAATATATAAATTAGTATTTATTTTACTTTGCTTCATACAGACACCCAATCTTCTAAATGGCCTGGAATTCTCAAAGGAAGTAGTTTGTTGTCATCATCAACTGATTATATATATAAAGTCTTGAATTCTATGAATGAATTATGTAGACAGTAATGAAAATTAGATGCAGTGATTTGTGCTGTACTATTTTTCAGGAAATGACCCCAAAAGGATCTGTCCAGGAAACTTGTATGCTGTTAAGAACAGGTCTTCTCCATGAAAGCCTCAAAGTTCCACAGGCAGGAACTGCTGGGTGCTCTGTCTCAAGCCGTCTAATTCTGGGTGTTTGATACATTGTGTCACAGGCTCTGCACTCTTAAATACGTTACAGTTTCTTAATAATGAAAACCCAAAAATTCACACAGAAATATGACATTTATTTTTATGTACGCTGCTTGCTTTATAGTGGAGTCATTTTACCATAGGTATTATTTCTTTTTTTCCTGATGATATCTGCACTGGGGGTATTTTTATGATCACCATGAATTTTTCTCTGGTCCGTGACAACAATGATCTTTCTAGCCTCTAGTAGTTTTAATTTTTAGCCTTTGATGTAAAATTAGGATGAGAAAATATGGAAAACATTCAAGCATTTCATATAAATCCTACCATAATACATTACTTTATTTTAATGATGGAAATTCTTAAAAGCTAATGTTGCTGTCTTTTAATAGAACAGCCAATGCACAGAATCTGAATTCTATATCAACACAGATTTCCCCAGCATTCGGAAATGATCTAATAAAGGTTAAACTAATAAGGCAAATAGTTGAAGGTTGTTATTAAACTGAAATGAAGGAATATTAGTGTTTAGTATATTTCAATAAATATAAAGTCCCATTGGTATTTTCTTTTCTAAATTTAAATTACTTCTACTTCTAAGGTTTTCATAAGGGACATTAAAGTTAAAATGAAGTAGCTTTTGTAATCATAAATATTGCGAGTGTGTTTGAGTGTGTTTGTGCACATGCATGTTTTTACCACATTTATAACAATTTATTTGAAGTAAGTATTTTCCCCTTGCAATAGGTTTGAAATAGTTTGTTATATTGATTCCCATTACTCCCATAACAAATGACAGCAAACTTAGCAGTTTAAACAACACGAATTTATTATGTTTGTGTTTTCTTGGTTAGTCATAAGAAACGGATTTCACAGGGCTCGGATGAAGCTATCAAGAAAGCGCCTTTCTGGAGGCTTTAGGGAGGATTAATTTGTTTGCTCATTCATGGCAGTGTGGAACGTAGTTCCATAGAGCTACAAGACCAGACCTCTGGTAACAACTGAGAACCATTCTCCGCTTTTAGAATATATTGTTTTCCTTGCCTCCAGGTTCCCTTCCTCAGACTTTAATGCCAGAAAAAGGGTGAGATCCTGGACAAGGTGGATTCCTCTGTCCTGCTCTGCACTCTTCTTCTTCTTCAAAGAGCCTGTGGTTCCCTTAGGTCCAATCTGACAACCTCCCTATTTTAACAAACTTGATCCTGCTGCAACCTTAAGTCCCTTCTGATATATAACGTAGCACAACCACACGTTCCAGAATTAGGATGTGACATCTTTGGGAATCATTACACAACTTATTATATTTTGTGGTACCCAGGGTATGCAGACATGATGATCAATATTAGTAAAATAATAATAACAGTTATATATTTAAAAGCTCATATTTCATGTACTTGGTCTATGAATATCATAAAAAATTGAGAAATGATCATAAAAGCAAAACCAAATATGATATTTAAGATGGAATCTGTGTATGTGAGTTATTGTCAGATAAACTGTATCATAATTCTATCTATTGAGTTATAATATCATTTATTTAAAATTTTACAGTGAATGGTAATCTCCAAAGATGTAGGAACTGTGGAAGGCAAAGAAGGCATCTCTAATCTTTTCTATACTATGGAATAAAATTTCTAGTCATGGTATAAATGTGCATGTTTGAGATTATTTCTCAGGTAAAAATAAAAATTTTCTTCATACATTCCCAGAAAATCCTTTCAGCAGTATGTTGTACTGAAAAATGAGTTCTCAAAGATACTTGTTTTCAGTACTATTTTACTTCCTATCACAAGCTACAGATATGATTTTGATTGTATCTTTGGCCAAATTTTCAATCTCCCAAATTAATATATGGGATCTTCTTATTGATGGTGCCCCTTTCCCGGAAATGTTAAAGATTATTAGTTATGTTAGGTTTTGTGTACTTTGTT
The DNA here is from genome assembly GCF_000276665.1 of Chinchilla lanigera. Classification (NCBI taxonomy): domain Eukaryota; kingdom Metazoa; phylum Chordata; class Mammalia; order Rodentia; family Chinchillidae; genus Chinchilla; species Chinchilla lanigera. The sequence goes on from NW_004955491.1 coordinate 1,548,678, forward strand.
TCAAAGCTTCAGAAGAAATTTCTCAGTACTTCTAGTTTTCTTTATAAATATAGATCAAGGAAAATGAATGAATAAGGAAAATATGTGTGTATATATGTATTAACTTCAAAGAAGGAAAATTGACTTATTTGTAGGAAAATGGATGGAACTTAAGACTATATTGCTAAGTGAAATAAATTAGATAGACAAGGTTAAATATCACATGATTACTCTTGTGTGACATACCTGAAATGTAAGTAATTTAGAGAGCAAAATATAACAGACTTGGTAAGACACAGATCACTTTTAGAGATCTGAAAGGAGATTACTGTAGACTGAGGGGAACAGGATAAAAAAATGATCAATTTTTCATGCATTAAGTACAATGCAGGCTTTTATAATTTCACATGTGAGACATTTTCATCAGGTCTTATGTTAGTGATTTATTCTGAATTGTTGAATTTTTCTAAAAGCCAATTCACCATACATGTATATCTTCATATGACTTTTTTCTTTTCTTTTCCTTTCCTTTCTTTTCTTTTCTTTTCTTTTCTTCTTTTCTTTTCTTTTGTTTTCTTTTCTTTTTTTTCTTTTCTTTCTTTTCTTTTCTTTCTTCTTTCTTTTTTAATTTTTTGGTCTTTTTTGAGACAGGGTCTCACTATGCAGTTCAGGCTGGCATTGAACTCACTTTGTAGCCTAGGCTGGCCTAGAACTCACAACAATCCTTCTGCCTCAGCCTCCTGAGTGCTGGGATTACAGGCTTGTGCCACCACGCCAGGAGACTTTTTCCTTTCAATGTATTAATGTGACACTTCTGTATTTCTTATACTTATATTAATCCAGTAATTTCTTTAAATTTGTTTCTTTATCCTTGTAGTTCCCTTGTTTTCATTGTTAGAAGAAGCATATGCTTTCTTCCATATTTTAGCTCATGGAAGATTTCATCTCCTGAATATAATCCATTGCATTCTTTATATTAAGCACATTATTTTCCTACACAGATTTTTAGTTCACATTTGTTCTGATTATTACCAAGACATGTCAAAAGATATTATTTTAGGATTTGACTGAACATATAATTTTAGGTTCAAATTATTATTGCCTCAGACTTTTGAATTAACATTTTGTTTTAATACCAAAGTAGTGAATTGAAAAATGTGATGTTCTTCTGATGTAAAAAGGTTTGTGATAGTATTTTTGTTAATACTGTTTTTATGCTTTGGGAATAGTCTTTCTAACTTGTTATGAAAGTTCTCAGCAATGCATGTGTCAAATTTTTACTTCTTCTAGAGAGATCAATAGTCAGTGGGCCTTGTTAAACCTGTAGACATGTGTCTCCTTAGCCATGTGTCTCCTTAACATTTTGGTTTGGACATACAGTTACAAATTGGATATACAGTTACAAATTGGATATACAGTTACAAATTGCACAGATTGTTTAATACTTTTTAATGAACTTTACTGCTAGTTCCTTAGTATGTTCTTTTTTAAAATTCCTGTTTACTATATATTGAGCAACCTGGGGTGGTAGATTTCACCATTTCATTTTCTGTAATAGGTTTTCTCTTTTTTATGTTTTCGTGTGTTTATGCTGGAAGAATACCTAAGATTTATCTTCCGATTGCCCTATTGATGTTTATTTTGTGAACATATTTTTAATTTCTAAAGGGTCTTTTTTTGGGTTACTTTTTCATTCAGTTGTTTATAGCTTTTCTTCATAGAGGCAGCATCTAGAAGCCTCTCAAAGCTAGACAAATTTTTTGAAAGTTCACTTGCATCTGAGAACGATACCTGTTTCCCCTAAGCACTATAGATTTGCACATTTGGCTTATTTTTCTCTTTTTATGGTGCTAATCAATCTACTGACCTTTGGCTTTGCTTTGAAGTGAGGGAATAATGGCTTGGACTAATTAACAGAGTTGGCTGCTCCATGGCTCCTTTATTGTGGCCCGTCCTTCCTGCTTTAATAAGTCAGATTTTAGAGGGAGTTCAGGCCCAGAGCTTATTGACTGGCAAACTGTCCCACTGCAATGACATCCAACTGTCTTTGAAACGAGAGGACCACTCTTTTAGAACTAAAGCATTTTATTGTTCAGTAATATCAGATTATTTTCACATGGTTAACTTTATTTAGAGTTTTCATTTAATTTTAAGATAGACTCACAATTTCATCTCTGTCTCTGGTTGTGTCTCTGGCTGTCTCTCTCTCTCTGGTTCTCTGCCTGTCTGTCTGTCTGCCTCTCTCTGTCCAATGGCTCTTTATACTTCACCAGTTTCCAGTTGTATTAGTATATCTGCTAATTCCAAGCAGAAACACTTCTAAGTTTCAACTGCAATTCAGGCTCCAGTATTTGTGCTTCTCTCATCTAGTATAGACTGAAATTTAAGAGTTTTATGTCCTTTTAAATTTACCAATAAGATTCCATCTGTTTTCAGTTTGATAAAAATTAGAGTTCCCCCAATATGCTTTCCCTCTCCCCATGTCTTAAGCCCTCTTTTACACTTATAGATTTATCACCATTTCAATAATTTGTAAATAGTTTTTTTTGCAGATGAAGGTAAGAATAACATAATTGCTTAGTCTACCATAATTCTCTGAGATAATAAAGTATGTGTTATTCCCAATTACAGACTGGTACCAAAAGGAATTTGAAAGCTGTTTATCAATATAATTAAAACTGTAAATGTCTTTTGCACTTGCAATTTTATTTTAGCAATTTGCACAAGGGATAACATTTTGGTTTGGATATACAGTTACAAAGATGCTCAGTGGGGGGTTATTGTGAAAGCTGAAATCAGAAAAAAATAGTTAATAATAACATATCATTGAAATAAAATATGACACATTTAACTTCAGGCCATATGACTTATTTTTATAGATATACAATATTCATGCAGTGATTGCTATTATTTCTACTTTATCATAAATAATATTTCTACACTTCCAGTTGATTGCATTTATATTTCTTACTCATTCAGCTGAGAACTAAACTGTACTGATGAACATATGGATTTGAGACAGTAACAGAACAAATGAAATACAAATATAATCCACTTAAAATATAAAACTCATAGTTAATGCAGAGGTAAGTTATTAGCAGAAATCTGAGATGCTCTGATTTATAAAATAATGATCAGATACAACACCATTAATATGTTCAATTTTTACGTTTTCATGTGTCAACTAAAAATAAATTTAATGATAAAAATAGTGATTAGAATAAACAATAAATAAAAGGTGGAACAAGAAAAAGGTAACATTTTTTTCATGAAAGTAAGTTGAAACAGAACTTGTTATGTGACTATTATTAAAAATCCATCTATATCAATGATAAAATAAAAACAAATAGTTCACTGTGGTGCTCATTTCATAGGTTCACCAACACTGCTCTGTAAGTCCAATTTGTCATGACGGTAGACATGTTAGATCATATGAGTTAAGCTAAATACAAGTAAAAAAATGCTAGTCCCTAAGAAGCTCTTGGATTGACTCTCCTTAAGACAAACGTGCTTCTAAGCAGTCATGACGTTCGGCACAATGCCCTTCAATACATGTCAACAATGTCCTATAAGGTACTGTACATACAGTACATTTATATACATGATGTGTTGAAATACTCTGGTTCTGTTGATTGACTTTCACATGTCTTGTTATTTTCCTTAAAGTAGATCCCTGTGCCAGGGCTTCCATGTATGGAAGGGCCCCCAGACGCAACATGATTTCTGTTAAACCTCTACATCTGCCATGGCTTGGTGAACCCACTTGGCAAATCCCAAGTCACAAGTCTAGATTTCTCCTTGCTCTATGGGTTTAGTTTTCATTTGTGACAAATTTTGGTTTTGCTGTTTGTTTGTTGCAGATGGGACTTGTTCAAAAGCACTCTGGTCTTTCCAACAGATTAATTTAGTACATTTGGGATGAGAAGGGGAAGTCTAAATCCAGGGATTCCTTAAGGATCTAGATAGCTTGTAAAAGTGGATCCAGCACTTCTTCAGAATTCAGTGAGAGGAAAACATTCAATGAATTGTCACTTTAGGAGTTTGAGGAGGATTCCATGTACAGTTAAGTTCAGCAAAAATATGAAAATAATAAAGAAAGTAAAAGAATTTGGTAGTCATGTTGGTGTACGCCTGTAATCCCCAAACTTTGGAAAGCTGAATTGCAAGTTGGAACTCAGCCCAGGAAATTTTGAAACTTATCAAGACACTGTCTCTAATAAAAAAATTAACAGTGGTCTGTGGATATAGCTCGGTGTCAAGACTGGGGGTTCAATTCCCAGTACGCCAAAAATAATTTTAGAGTGCCTCCCTATTGTATGAGTACTATTTATAATATATTATGTATATCAAATAATTATATAATAATTATAGTTATATAAATGATTTTTTACTGGGTTTGAGCTATGACAACTAAGTACCATAGGCTAGGCAACCTACAAAATTCAGAAAGTTCATTTCTCATAGTTTTAGAGACTAGATTTCAATTTCTATATACTTCCATCAAATTAAATTGAAGTTATGAAGGTTTAAAACAATCACATTAAGTAGACTGGATATCTAAGAGTAATCCCAAAATTGTGTAATACTTCCTTAAAGAAAATTATAAAACTAATTCAGTAGTTTAATGAATAGCTAAATAAATGGAGAAAAACATCATAAGATCTTCCTAAATTGTTTCATATTTTTAATATAAACCCAGTTAAAATTCTTCCAAAATTGTATGTCTATATATTTGTGTATTTGTAAAACTTGATAAACCTGTTTGTCTTAGTTACTTTTCTGGTTGCTGAGACAAAATACCTAACATCAAAACTTAAAGAAAAGGGGCTGGGGATTTAGCTCAGCGGCAAAGCGCCTGCCTGGCCAGCGCAAGGTCGTGAGTTCAGTTCCCGGTACCGGAGGAAAAAAAAAAAAAAAAAAAAACAACTTAAAGAAAGAAGGGTTTATTTAGCTTATAGTTTGTAGAGGCATCAGATCATAGTTTGGTGGCTCCAAGGCTGGGTGGTAGGGCAGAAGGACTTCTCAGAGAACAGTTCATGCAGGCAGAAGACAGCTAAATCAAGCAAGTGAAGAGACCATGACAAGAAGCCTCTTTCTGTCCCTCATATCTTATCCAGGCTACCAGGCGTTAGAGTGGGCGGCGCTCACATCCTTAATCCTTGCACCCTTAATCCGAGCATTGCACCATGAATTAATCCTAGTGTCACACAGTCTAGATTCAACCACCTCTGAAAAGCTCCACTTAAGACTGCATGAGGCTTTGAGGGGGACATCTAGACACAAGCCATAACACTGCTCTAGACTTTAAGTGAAAATGTTAGTGGCCAACCGCAGTCAAATACTGATTAAATTGGGAGGTTTTGTTGTATTTACAATAAAGTTACCAAAATAAACACCATGTTGCAGGAAAAATGAAAAGCACCTAATAGAGAGCCTAATATATGGAGTCACTTGATTTATAATAAGTGTAACACAACATAGCTGTGGACAAAGATTTGGATGTAAAATAGAACTTGTACCATATAAGAAACAATGTATACACACCTTTAAATCAACTGTATGGCTTATTGTAAAAAAGCAAAAGTACAGATAATCAAGAAAATAATATGAGAAGTTAACTTTACTACCTCAGCGAAGGCAACGTTTTTCAATCTTATTTTTGCCTAAGTTTTGTCATTTATTTAACCACAAACTATGTATATGTGTCTGTGCTCAACACAAATTAGCATATTGGGAAAATAACTTCCTAAAACTAATTGAGAAAGGTGATTTTGGATTCTCTGACCTTTAATCAAATTAATGAAATCCAGCCAGCAGAACTGAAGTACAGTGATTATGAACTGGAATAATTTGTTTTTCTTTTTTCAGGCAAGGTCTTACTACGTAGTTCAGCCTAGCCTTGAACTTATCATCTACTCAGGCTGGCCTGGCACTCACTAGATCCTTCTGCTTCAGCCTCCAGAGTTCTGGGATTACAGGCAGTCACCACCACCCTGGTGTGAATTGTAATAACTTGATGTGAACAGTTCAGAAACAGAGCCGTATTAAGGAAAAGAGAAGCAGCACAAAAAAAATCTCTGATTTTTCACAATAAGCTTATGAAACATGATTATTTTGTGCTGCAAATCTACATATATTTCTAGTGTAACAACAAGTTTTGCTCAAATAAGGGTCTATGTAGCAATTTATGTCAATAAGATGTACTAACTAGAGAACTGAATAAAATTTGTTTAGTTTTTCTGAAATTTCTTATTATTAGAAAAACATAAAAATATACATGTGTATTGGTTATCTATAGGTTCTTAAAAGTTTTCTGTGATAAAAGTACTCCAATTTTATTCTGCTTGAAGAACATTAAATTAGAGGCATTTTTACTATCTTTTATGTCTAGATGTATGACTCATTTTTTCTGAAAGGCACTTAACACATCTGTGTCTCATACACTTACTCTATAAGATGAGGGTAATACAACTTGCTCATAATTAAATAATAGAGATGTTACTTTCCTTATGCATGTTATGTCCTTTCCATAAGCATCACAGAGTAACAAGTAAACAGAACAGCAAGAGTGGTTACTCAGATTTGCATACAAAATGGACACTTCCCCTGTAGAGGATGGGCTGCATGAAATACTCTATCATGGATCCCTTTCAGAGGGAAGGAAATGACCTTGGATGGAAAAAAATTGTGTGATGCAGATAGTGAACCACCTGACTCAGGGGTTCTAGGAGTTAAGCAGATGGCTTGGGACACTGGCCAGCTTCTTCTGGAAGAGGAGTGTGAAATGGTTGATACATTGAGTCAGCTTGAGAAGTTTAGCAGGCTAAGTGACTCAGCAGGGGGCCAGGGTGCTTACTTTGTAAACATTCCTCATCTTGTGCAAGAGGAGGATGAGGAGATGGTGTGAGTCCTACAGTCGCCCTGGGGGTGTGGGATGATAGCCTGCTTACCATATAAGGGAGGAGAAGAGGCTTGTTTTCCCTACTGTTGCTGTCTTCAACCACCTTGAACTGTTGCCCCTGTGCCATGCCACTCTGCCTTGGATCCAGCTGATTATGGACTTAAACTTCCACAAACTGCGAGCTATGTAAACCTTTCCTTCCTTAATTCTGGGTATCAAGTATTTTGTCCCAGCAATGAGAGAAAAGTAAGGAAGACAAAATTTGGTACCAGAGAAATGGGGTCATTGTTGTGACTGCACCTGATCATGTGGTTCAAGAGCCCTTGAGTATGGCTTGTGGGAAGAGTTTGGAAAGGTTCAGAGATGTCACCTGAAATTGTAGACCCGAAATGTCTTAGGCTGTTCTGTATGGGAGATTCTGGTCAGAGCTCAGAAGACCAGAAGGCTGATAGAAATCCTGCCAGTAAAAACCAGGCACAGGGGGTTTCTGCTGGGAAGAAGGACTGCATTGGCTGCTGGACTCCAGATGATGCGTGTTATGGCTTGGCAAAAATTTTGTCTGCATTTTGCTCATGTCCAGAGATTTTACCTGAGACTGAGATTAAGGGCAGTGACTAATTAATCTGGCAGAAGTAATTTCAGTGGAATTTTGAGGAGATGGCATGTCTTTTGTTGAGGGCTTTTCGCCAGATTTGTGTTGTGAATCAATAGCAAAGAGCCCAGCAGGATGATTTAAAATGTGTTTGGCTAGAAAGAAAGCTCCAGTAAAGCTGTGGACTGCAAACATAGAGATCTCAATTGCTGAGAAGGAAGAGGAGAATATAAAAGATGGCCTGAGGGCATCATGAGAAGCAGAAAGTCTCCACCATTTCCATCCTCAAAACTGCAAAAGTGAAAGAATTTGTTTTGAGGAGAAAGCTGCAGAGCACCAAGTTCCAGAATGGCGGCAACATAGGAAATCTGTTCCTGAGAACTGGATTCAGAGTGCCCAGTGATCCAGGAACTTTACCCCTACAGCCAAGAGAGAGGGAAGCCTGGCTGCTACTCCAGCTGGTAGCAGACTGGCAGCATGCATATGGCACTGGCTTTAGACTCATGCAGATTGCAAGAGTTCTGAGGTTAAAAATACATGCAGATTTCAGAAGAACGACTGGGAGGCCAGGAAGTGTGCCCCTGAGAGGGCAATGTGTGAAGCTGTGGGGGTGGAGACCTCTGAAGTTTGGGAAATCCAGGAACATAGATTATCTAAGGAAACCTGCAAGGAGGAAGCAAAGCTAGCCCAAGAGAGAAGCTGCAGGAGCTATAACCAGGAGAAGTGCTATAGGGGTGGAACTCCACAGGCCCTTTGGAGCTTGCAGTTTGCCACAGATTGTCTCAGGTGGTACACAGAGGATTACAGGACTTAATGTTTGCTCTGCTGGATTTTGGACTTCCTTTGGTCCCAAACTTTTGTATCCTCCTGTTTGTAACTTTTGGAATGAAAATGATTATCTTGTGTCATTGAATGTTGGAAGTATTTAACTTTTCCTTTGTACAGGGCCCTGCAGCTAAGAGTTTGCCTTATCTTGGAAGAGGCTTTGGACTTTGATTTTTCAGAAATGCTGCAAATGTTAGGACTTTGGCAACTCTTGCAGATGGATGGAATGCCTTTTGCATAAAGGGCAGTGTCTTTGAGTGGTCCAGGGGTGGAATGTTATAGTCCTAAGGTAATATAATGTTGATAGACTTAGTACCGATTCTTAAGGATTTTTAAAACTGTGTTATAATGTTCAAGTTGTGAAATGTTAGAATAAGCATGTCTTTGTGTCTGGAAAACCAGTTTAAAGAAATGTGTCTGGTGGCCAAGTTGACAAAGGGTGGATTGTAATGGTTGATACACTGTGTCAACTTGAGAAGTTTAGAAGGTTAACTGAGTGACTCAGCAGGGAGCAAGGGTCCTCACTTTGTAAACATCCTCATCCTGTATAAGAGATTATGTCAGTGCTGCGCTCACCCTGGGGGTATAGGGTGGACTGCTCACAATATAAGGGAAGAGAAGAGGCTTGCTCTCCCCTTTTTCTTTTGCTGCTTTTGCTGTCTTCTGCGATCTTGAACTTTTGCCCTGGGCCATGCCACACTGCCTTGGAGCCAGCTGATTATGGACTGGAACCTCCACAAACTGTGAGCTAAATAAACCTTTTCATCCTTAATTCTTGGTTTCAGGTATTTTGTCTCAGCAATGACAGAAAAGTAACCAAGACAGAGTGGTTTATCTATACTGATGTTAAGAAAATTAGTCTACCAGCTCACAGCACTCACCAGTCATGGGATAGGTAGAGTCCATGTTTCCCACCTGTGGAATCTTCCTTCCACCCACAGAATCTTCCTTCTACCCATGGAATCTTTCTTCCAGGCACTGATATATTTCCCCACCAGACCCTTCTATTTCTCCTCTTCTGATCATATTTTAGTAAAATACATTTAAAGGATGAATGTAGTTAATATAATGCACTTGAGAAATGAATGCTTTATTGTCCTGGATTTTATTTTTTCTTCACAGAAACCTAATATGATCCTTACCATCATTTAGTTTTTAAAAGCTTGATGGTAAGTGTAGATTTTCTTCCATCTAAATTCCAAATTTCTTGTGTTGACTTCTACAGCATATGGTAGCAAATGTTAGAATACACAGTTAAATATGCATTTTCCAAATTTCTGGGTTGAAGTTCATATGTATAAGAACATTATGACTTAACTCAGAAAACCTCAAACTGTCATTGAAATGAACCTAATAATGTCACTTTCTGGGAAAAATGTTATCTTTTATTTTATACATTAAATATACTTTCACTTGAAATAACTGTAAATGGTACCAATAAGATAACACAGGCAGTAAATAAAGAAGAAAAGGTTTTGGATTATACTCTCAGTCAGCTGGCACTGTGTGAATTTCAAGAGCTTAATGAATCAGTCTTATTTAAAATGGTACAGTTTTTTACTAATGCTGTATATTTAACTGGAAATTGGTGTACATAGCCATTTTGGACATTGATATTACTCAAGTTTATTGGACAGAGTGACTGAAGTTGTAAATGTTACCTTAAGTTCAGGGAAAACAAGGTTATTTTTATTTATTTCTTTATTTTTTTGGTACCAGGAATTGAACTCATGACCTTGCACTTGCCAGGCAGGCGCTGTGCCGCTGAGCTATATCCCCTGCCCAGTGAAGGTTATTGAAATATTATTTTTTGTCTTTTTTGAGACAGGGTCTCACTATACAGTTCAGGCTGGCCTTGAGCTTACTTTGTAGCCCAGGCTGGTCTCAAAATCACAACAATCTTTTCAGTAGTCAGAGAAGGTTGTGTTTTAACTCAGTGACAGCTGTCTACTATTGTTTTTGATTTAACAATGCTTTATTTATTAGGCTTGTAAGAAAGTTACATTTTCTACAGTAGAGATGTTTAACATTAAAAATGATGATAAATAATGAATATGACACATAAGGAGACTTTTAAAACATGATATAATAATATATTTTCAAATATTGTGTTTATTCATGTACAATTCAAATAAATTAACAAAAATATAAGTTTATGTAAACATCACTACCAAATTTCAATTTTCTTGGTATTAAAAGTAGATTTTGCATTAATTCTGCCAAGGTAGATTTCTATGAAGCAAGCCTACATCAATCATTTCTGAAAAGCATTAGAGAAGCATAACCACTATCACTGGTGTATATATCAAAATGTCATAAAACTTATGGGTGTGTTTTTTTTTACTATCATAGTTTGAATGTCTTGAGATATGGTTCCTTTCTCTATAGTAGTGCTTTAAAGATTGTACACATTATTGAAGCCATAAAACTTATTATAAGGGAGCCAACTGAAAAAATAATAGTCAAACTTGGATATAGATTAGATTCTTTGAAAAGAGCACTGATGCTTACCTTTCTTGAAAATAGAATTGAAATTATAAGAACAGGGGTGCATCGCTTAAATCTCAGAAGACTGAGATATTTTTAGTTTTCTAAAGATTTCTTTCCTCAAATTTCCTACTGCCATAAAATTATCTTTTGTTACTGGCAGATGTAGCTCAGTGGTGAAGTGCTTGTGCAGCATAGACAAGGTCCTTCCTGGGTTTGATCTTCAGCAGAGCAAAAGCACAACAAACACAACACAACAAAATATATCATGCTGTGTCACAGAGTTTGTTTGATAGACTCTTGATAGAGTTATGTCTTACCATGTCATAATTTCCTGCATTTAATCAATTATTTTGAAAACTCAAAAGGCAGGATAATTAAGGAAGCAATATTTTATTTCAACCTTATTTATACCCACCCTAGGAAGTTGTAGAAATTAAAGACCATGCTGCAGTTAAGGATTCTGACAAATATCAGAGGTATTTTGAAAATATTTTTATTATATTTCTTATCAAGTAACTAAGAGAAATATTTCAGGCAGATTTTTAATTAATAAAACACGTGAAATTTACTGGTAAACTAATACTAATGAACTAAAATTTACTAATAAAACTTAATAGGATTTTATTTAACTTGGAATCTATAAATGATTTCAGGTGCTTGCTATATTGCATCAACATGGAAAAATACAACTCAGACTCATGATATGTGATTGAACAATACGCTATGTTTAAATTTTTAAATGATATTAAAGTAAAAGATAAATTGTCAGTAATCGTCAGCTCACTTCCCCTTCTTTTGAACATACTTATCCCATTACTTTTGCCACTTTCTGGAGCAGTTCTGGAAGTCCTCTTTCATGTGTGTCTGTAGTTGTTTTTTTTTTTTTAATTTTAAAGAGAAAATAACAAAAACAATATTGCAAAAACAAAAGTATTAATAAAACAAAACAATAGTTTATTTACCTTACATGGGCACTTTGATTTAGGGGAAGAGCTAGAAATTGTAGTGTCAGATTCAGTGAATAAGGAAGGTGAGAACAGATCATAATTGTTTTTGTTTTTTAATTTGACAGAAGTTGAGGTAAACCTTTTGAAATGATTCAAGATATCAAAGCAGCTACAAAAACATAGGAAAAGAGGACTTCCAGAATTGCTTCAGAAAGTGAATGTTCATTATGTGTGCACTCCAAAAGAGATTAATGACAATGTGTCTTTTACTGTAATAACATTTTTAATGTAAACATTCACTGTGTGTTTCAATCTTACCTTATATGTTCTTCTGACATAAAATGTAGAGACTGCTATGAAAAATAGTGACATGACATGAATATAAATCATCATATTAAATAGAGTAAAAGATAACAAAATCAGAGTATGAAATAAGGCAGGTAGGATGGATTTGAAGAAAACTAATATTTAATGGTAAACTCACTCAGGTGAAGGCACCAGTAAACTACTATCCCTTGATGTAGTTTTTTGTTTAAGGACATAAACCCAGGCCCAGCTATCCATGCATTGATACAGTGAACACTTTTAAATCTATACCTGTAAAATATAAAATGGCAGATCCAATTGATATCACTTAAGCAGGAACAGAAGTTGCAATCTCTTTCCTCAAGGGTATACCAACTCTCCAAATCTGTTTGCAGTGTGTACAGGAATTTCTATAATTTCATCTTTTCATAAGACATCATGTAATCCACTCTGTTCATTGTATCATTCTACATGGACTTGGAAGAAGGATGTATTGAGTGTCAGGGGCTTTGAAGTTTTTAACTGAAGCTCCATGAAAAGTCAAGTTCTGATTATTGGTTTCATTTTAAAGTTTTCTTAGATTTCACTTATGCAAATATATTTATTGTAAAATGCTGTGTCTGGAACTTCCTACCATATATATAAATGAACAAAAAGGACAGAAGGAAGGAAGAAAGGAAGGAAGGAAGGAAGGAAGGAAGGAAGGAAGGAAGGAAGGAAGGAAGAAAGAAAGAGGGCGCTGGGGATTTAGCTCAGTGACAAAAGCGCCTGCCTGGCAGGTGCAAGGTCGTGAGTTCGGTTCCCAGTACCGGAGAAAAACCAAAAAAAAAAAGAAAGAAAGAAAGAAAGAAAAGGAAAGGAAAGAAAGACAGAAAGAAGTAAAGAAATGAAGCAAAGAAACAAAGAAAAATACACAAAGACTTTGGGTTTCTTTGGAGTTTAGACATAAAATGTTTAATAGTTTTCTTGCTGCAGCACACTTGCTGAAATAACCAGATAATAGGAAGCACTAGAATTTGGGGCAAATAGCATTGCCACTGAGCCATATAACCTAGGCAATTTAGTGCTAGTGTGATACGCAGTTTCCATGGCCAGGAGATTCTCTAATGAGAAAGTCTCACTTTGGGAAAACTACTTCAGATATTCTTATGGTTTTGCAGCAAGCTGTTCCATATTCTGAAGATTACAGTTCTTTGTTTGAAACTAACAATAGCAGCAAAATAACTTCTGGTTTGATACAAGTTTGTATTGGAATAGAAAATTTGACTTGTGCCACCAAGACACCATGTCTCTGAGCTAATTATTGTGATGTGAGTATCACCTGACCATAGAAGTCGTAGACTTTGTGTTTCCAGTAGTATCCTCTCATTAAAGATGAGAAGGATTTATGGTATGCTTGGCAATCCTTATAACAAGTAACTTGAGGAAAAAGCTCATATTCCCATGCATCTACTTTTATTTTTACTTTAATTGTATTTTAGTTAATTAATGTGTATTTGCACATGGTTAAGTGAGATGTTATGGTACATGTGTATATTATGAAGTAAATAAGTTAGGCTAATTAACACTCATGGTCTCACTACTTTATCACTAGACCATGTAAAATCTAATCTTTAAGCAATTTTATAATATACAATACAGTAATTTGAAGTATAGTCACCATGTTGCATAATAGATCACTAGAACTTACTCCTCTTGCTCAACTGAAGGTTAGGATGAGCACATTTATTACACACCTAGACAGTAAAACTTGGAATATTTGCCTAAAACCTCCTCTTTTGCCATGTACCACCACTGCCCTCTAACTCTTGGTAATTGCCATTTTATCTTCTATTTCTATGAGTTTGACTTTTTTAGATTCTACAACTAGATGAAATTATGTGATATCTTTCTTTATTGAGCCTGGCTTTGTCATTTCATGCAGTATCCTATAGATTTATTCTTGTTGTCAAAGTAACAGAATTTCCTTCTTCTTTAAAGCTGAGTAATATTTCGTTGTGTATATGCACCAGATATATTTTTGACCAACTATCTGTGTTGATCAGCACCTCATTTTATTCCAATTTTTGGCTATTGTGATTAATTCTGCAATGAACATGGGACAGAAGACATCTCTTTGACATACTGATTTTATATCCTTTGGTTATATACTCAGAACTGGAATTGTTGGATAGTAAGAGAACTGTTTAAAGATCTAAAGCTCCAACTACTCCACACTTAACCAAATATCCCTGGAGATGGAAAATAGTGGATGGAGACAGACTAATACAAAGGTGATCCTGGAGATAATACAAGGCATGGTTTTCACCTCAAATCTCTATTTTAGGGAGCTCAGCTGGGTGAAGGACTTTTCAGAGGAGCAAACGTGGATAGGGGAAGGAGCAGGCAAGACATGGTGGTCTTCATGTTGCCCCAGGAAGACTCTTTTTCAACAGTGATTTTGTATTCCTCTCCTCTATCATAGGTGTGCAACAAGATCTCTACCTCCTAGGTCCTGTATTTGTATTTTCTTTTCAAACCAACACATTCTTTTTAGTCAAGTAAATTCACATGAGCTAAGGAGCGTGGGGAGCATTGCGCAGCCCTCACTTTATAATTTAGACTATCATGAAGTCTATCTTCTTGTTTCCTATGAAGTTTTCCAAATGGGAATGGAATCTAGGTGTGGGTGGTGTGAGAAAGATGGCAGGCAAGGAGAAATAAAAGGGATCAAGATGTGCTCTGTATATGTACAAATAAGCCATGATGAATATATTTATTATATTTTTCAACATATAAGTAAAACCTTATATTGCAAGACAAGCAAACATTTCTAATGAATTTTAACTTGATAAATGACTGGTGTCTTACTGTACAAGCAGTAAGTGGCACTGAAAATTTCATAATCAAAACAGAACAGAGATTCTTCTCTTTCTCTGTCTGCAGAATTGCGGGTGATCATCTCCTAACACCAGGAGGTTTTGGAGGAGAGCTCATCTGCAGAGGAGGAGGAGAAAAAGGCCAAGGAATTTGTCACTTCAAATAAGGTTAGGGAGATGTGTAAAATGTGGGAAAAGGTGCAACATTATGTAGAAAACTCCACTTGAACAGGGCTGTGGCAATGTGACCACTGAATTTGTTTAAGGACAATATAATGCAACATTCCTCTGACATCCTTAAAAAAAGGCAAAAGCAAGTGTCATTGGATAGGTTCCTTGTTAAAGTTACATGCAAAGAAAAAAGTTCATTGAGTCAACAAAGAGCAGTGATTCCATTAGTGATAGTGAAAGTCACCCTACACAATGTCCCTCCACTCTTTGTCTCCCTCACACCAGCCATAAAGGTCTTCAAAGACACATGAAGGTTAATTTGTCTACTCTTCTTTATATTTTGTGTCTTCCTCATTATTTTGTGTTATGCTACACTATTACAATAATTTTTATATGCATAATTTTCAGTAGTGGAACAAGTTATCTGAGTTTCCATTCTTTCTTATGTGAAAATTCACATTGATATAGAAATGCTTCAGATTATAAGCGTGTTTCCAGGACAAAGTAGATTTGCAAACTGAAGTTTACTAACAAAAAATATTTAGAATGTCATGTAGAAATTCTGTTGGAGACATCTTTCCTTAGAAAGCTACTAGGTTTCAATTCTATATTTAGTTCCATGAGGAACACCTAAACTATTCTCTGACATGGAGAGACTAATTTACATTTCCCAAACAGTGTATAAATATTTCCTGTTCTCCACATTCTTTTAAATTCTTACTATCTTTTCTGGGTTGTGCTTGTATAAAGGTGCTACAGTTGCACAATCTACATTATACAAGCTCTGGAAAGAGGAAAGCAACCGTGTAAATTAAGCAAGTTCATAGTCCCAAGAACCGAGAGCTCTGGTGGTGTTAGTCCTAATACAGAAAATGGGAGAGGATTTCTGTTGCAGCTCAAGTAGTCAGATAGAGACATTAAAACTTGCTCCATCTTTTTATTCTGGTCAGGCCCTCAATGGATTGGATGAGGCCCACTCACACCAGGCAGAACAATCTGGTTTACTTAGGCCATCAATTCAAATGCTAATGGATTCAGGAAACACTTTCACCACAGAAAAACCCAGAAAAATGCCTAACCAGAGATCAGGCATCTCATGGACCAGTAAAATTCATGTACAAAATTTGCCATCAAGTCTGGGAGTACCTAAAAGTAGATGACCATGTTTTTTCGGCCCTATTCAGGTATGTCACAGAACAAAGTTGAAGGAGACTTTTCCAATGCCCACAATTTTGTTAAGGGCATATGAATTTTTACTTTGCTAGAAAAAAGTGGATGTGTATCAATTCATAAGTAAAAATTTGGCGAGATAGTAAAGCACTTAGAAGGAAAAATATTGGAATATTGGCTACAAAGAAACCTACAGCAGGCCTCACAGAACACAAGAAATAGGCAGAAAATGTGAAGATATTTTTGTCCTGCATAAATATCCACCAAATGGCAGCCACTGCAGATGAGGTTTTTCAACAGTCACATGGAAAAGAGGATCCATGAGACTCATAGCAGTGAACTTCCTTGTCCAGCTACTCTGGTCATTGCAGAATGGCCATGGAACCAAAGGGTCATGGAAACAGGGATGGAGCTCGTACATGGATGCAGCAATGTGAGCCTCTACCCATGGTGGATAGGGCAGTCGCTACTAGTGAACTCTAAACATGTTGACAACCAAGGGCCAATGACCCACCAGTATGCTAGTGATTAAACAAGCCAGCCACCTGGTGACAATTTGATTATACTGGACCACTTCCATCATGGAAGGGGAAACAATTTGTTCCTTTTGGAATAGATGCTTATTATGGGAATGCATTTGCCTTCCGTGCCAATAATGGTCCTGGCCAAAATACCATTCAGGACTTTGGAGATTGCTTTACTCCCTGTCAGAAAATTCTCCATAGTATTTCTTCTGAACAAGGAATCATTTTCAGGCAAATGGTGTCTAATGATGGGGCTGGGTCCACGGAATTCGTGGTTCCTACCACAAACCTCATGCTCTGAGTAGCTGAGTGGTGGAATGAGCCGTGGACCTGGGGGAATAAAGGGAAGGGCTTCTGAAGATTCAGGTAGAAGTTTAATTCTGAATCTCACATGCTTTTATCTCTTCCATAGGTACAGTAGTGAGTCTAGAATCTAGACTCATAAGTAATAGAGAGAAGGTTTCTTTCTCTTACTACTACATCCGATGAACTACATCTTGGGCCTCTGTCTTAGTTCCCTAAGGACAGAAGTTCTAGAGACACAGTGGTGACAATGCGACTGAGAAAGCAGAGAACAGTTTTCAGAATCCTTTTTCCTTAATGCTAGAGTTTACCAATAAGAGAAAAGTACTTGAAACCTGAAGGCAGAAAAGGAGCAGAACCCATGTGTGTTGGTTTGGGGCTTATTTTGCAAGGGGAACAACATAATACAGGACACATACTTTATATGATTATTTATAAGTCACCCAAAGAACAGTATACAAAAGAGTGCAGGGAATCTGTCCACATACCAAGACCAAGAAATCCAGCTGAGGGCCTGGATCCCACAACAATGTCCTACATGAGTTGAGCTGAATACCCAGAGCTCATAACAGTGCCTCCCATGAATCCAACTGGAGGCCCAGAGCCCATGACAATGTCTCATGTAGGCCTGTTTCACAGATCTGTTGGGAAGGCCCAAAGGTCAGTGGTGGAATCTACAAAGTCTGTGCCAGCAGGAAGAAGGACCCATGCTAGCAGGCTGAGGGATCTGCACTGGAGCCAGGAAGTGATGCTCAGAAGAACCAGAGCTCCCCCAGAAGGTACCACAGCCATCCTAGGCAACTGTGAGGTCCCGAGCTCCTCTGATGATCAGGATGGCCGAATTCCAATCAGGGAAGCCAATGCAGCAAGCTTTTCCAGGAGGCTGGCAGTGCACCATCTTTCCTCTGGAACCAGGAAGCGATGCTCAAAGTGAGGACCAAAGCTCTCCAAAGTGAACTGAAGCCATTCTCAGTGCCAGCGAGGTCCCGAGCTCCTCGGAGGATGAAAACAGCCAAGTTCATCAGGAAAGCCAGCTCCCCACAGCCTCTCAGCTCCCAACAGGCTAGCCTGCCTCTTCTTCTCCAGGTCTGCCTTTATGCTGTTGGCAGCAGTCCTCAGGTGGGCCTCCCACGCACGGCACCACACTCACTCAGTTCAGCTGGGGGTTATATGTTGACCACCAGTTATCAATCCACTACACCGTGGTTCTCTGGAAGTACTTATACGGAGTGAAGGTATAAATTGGCTATGGATTTCCACATTGCTCAGTTTTTTTTTTTTTCTTTTTTTAGTTTTTGCTTAAATCAATCAGCCAATATACTGTGGTCTTTCAATTGACCACATTCTGATTTTCAGATTTTTAAAGTGTATGTATTTGTTTGACTGAACTTTTAGAGACCCACAGTCTTGTTCCTTAGTTCCAATTCATTTTCTTGATGTTTCTCAGTAAATTATTAACCATATAAAGTAACAGGGCAAAGCTTATATTTATCCTCCAATGAAAACTACTTATTGTCTGTCTTCAGGTGCACTAGCATCAAATGTGACATATTCTAAAAGATACCATCTATGAAATTCTATGCAGTTTCACATCTTACCTATCTTTTGATCTGTAATACCCCAGCACACAGCCTAAGTCACACAATCCAGAGGCCGGGATATTTCTGAAACTTCTGGAGCATAGACTGTGCCACTGGAGGGTTAGCAGCACCAAATGCTGGTTATGAGAGCTGACAGAGAAAAGCTTAAGTCCAATATGTCTCTTTAGGAACTCCTGTAAATCCATCCTGTTTCTCCATTGATATATTTCAGAGAAAAGTGAACAGTCACAAAGTTTAAATAGCAGAAAAATGATTCTTAAATAGATCATATTTGAGAAACTGTTTAAAAACTGAGTTGATTTAAATCAGAAAAGTCCAGTGCAACATCTACACTTTGCTCACTAAACCTAGAATTGAGAACTGCAGGTTCCTCTACACTATTCAGTTACCTTCTGATTCTAAGGCATCTGAGTGAGCCCAAGCATCTGAGTGAACCCGGGGAGGGACATTCTCTGACTCAGCAGGCAGATGTGACACACACACTGCAGGCCAAAGGAGCCCTGCCCTGTGGAGCATGTTGAGGGTACCCGGAGATACCAGCAACACCTGCAAAGACAGTAAAAGGCAGCAAAGTCACATATTTCTTGATTTTGCCTCAGGCTGATCGTCAACATTTATCTACTTGCAAGTGGCGATGATTGAAGGATTTACTGCCAGGATTCTGACATCATTTTAGAATCATTTGTGGAGGCAGAAATCCAAGAGAACATTCTTTGCTAAAACTGCCCATCCTTGAGGAGTGATATTTCATTTCCATTTATTCCTAATACGTGGTTCTGAAAATAAAATAAAATTCAGCCCAGGAGCAGTCAGAGAGCAATGAAAAGAAACAGCAGGCTACAGTTAGAAAAGAACACTTAAAGAGGGCTTGGCCAGTTTCCTTTTTCTGATTTTAGAGACAGGGATTCGCTCATTTCTCCAGACTCTTTTCAGGCCTAGCAGGTAAGTATTAGCCTGTAGATCACACAGCAACAAAAATGACCGTGGTGAGCACCAAATGTCCCTGAGAATAAGAGTATTGGATTGTTACTGGACCCCAGAGACCTAAAAGATATGATTGTGAGCAGACCTGGAAAAGAAAGAGATACACAGCCCCTATTCCAAAGCGGCTCTTCCATGCATTTCTATTTTCTGGTAAATAACCTTTTGCTTTATTGATAGGCTAAATGAAGGAATCCTTGATAAAAGTCTAAGAGGCTTGCATCAAGACATACAAAAAGGAAAGAAAAAAATATGTCACATATATACATAATATACTTGTCACATATATATATATATATATACCCCTTGTTTAATGAATGAAATCCTTTCTTGCATCTAATAGTTAAAAGAACTGAATTAGGAGTCATGTGAAGGACGGACATTACAATATTCAGAAATGGTCAAAGGGAATCTTCATCTTGATGACTTTGCTTTTCTTTGCATAACGCTTATGTGTAGTTCTGCACAGTAAATCTCTGATTTAAGAACATTTGTGCTTCGAAATTTCACAGATACCGACAGACCTCGCACTAGGGACATTGATAGATGCTAACAAATTGTGGTAGTAGCTCAGTTGTCTGCCGGACATTGTCGCAGCTGGGCTGCTGTGGGCTTACTGCACAGTATGATAGAGTACACTAGTACAGAGCCCATAATGTCCAGAAGCAAGAGGAAAAGCAATGGGGCTGTGGAGGGGACTGCCGAGAAGCAGAAAGCAACAACGAGGAAACAAATGTGAAAATACAGTAGAAGACTCACTTTGTCGAATTTACAAACATTCTCCTGGAACAGAACTCATTCATTACTGTAGAATATAACAGAACATATAACTACAGTAATGTACAGTACAGCACAATCAGTAAAGGGTACAGTACTGATGGTTGAAGGGCCTATCATATAGCCCACTGCTGCTCGTTTCTGAGTCATGAGTCTGAATGCGACTTATAAGTCTGAGCGGTGTGTTGCCAGGCTGAATGGTGCACCTCCACGGTAAGTCTGATGATCTTTAAACAGGTGGATCATTAGACGAGGAATATATATATATGCTAATCTGGATTTTGTTTGATGCAGTCCTGTCCTGTGAAACAGAGAAGACCTCACTGAATGTCCTTTGATTAATTTCACTTTTCACTGTTTCAATGGTACCTACTCTGACATCCATGTAAACCGGCCCTCACTAGACCTATTGTGCTATTTATCCTCGGCACAAGTAGATGTGCATAATTCACTTGCTAACAAATGCGTTTTACTTGCTGCCAGCACTGTACCAGTGAAGGAAGATAAACATTTGCTTTGGAATGTCATAGATTCTAGTGCAGGTTCTACTTGTGTTTTTAAAAATGCTTTGTGACATCTAGAATAAATTTAACCTATGTGAAATTTTGTTGCAGATTAGTAAGTTTATCGGTACATTTTGAATACACATAATCATCGCATTCATCACAGTACCTGTACACCATGTATCTTGATTCTTCTTTTTTTTCCCATTCCCTTCCCCACTTCAAGCCCTCTTTCCTTCCTTATTTATAAAGCTTTGTTTCCATTTTTTTCCTTCTATTCTCTCCCTCCCCATTGTTCCCTTCCCAAATGAACATTTTCTCCCCATTTTCCAATGTCTACTATAGATTTTGGCCCTTAGTAACATTTTTGGTTTCTCACAACAGAGGAACTTTAAGATATTTGAACACACATGTCCAGTTTATTTCATTTAAGAATATGGTCTCAAGTTGCACCCATTTACCTACAAATGCCTCGTTTATCTTTCTTTAGAGCAAAGTAGTACTCCATTGTATAAAATTACCACATCTTCTTCATCCATTCACATACTGATGGGAATTGGTGCTATTTCCAAGACTTAGCAATTATAAACTGTGCTGCTATGAATGTTTGTGTGCAGATATCACTGTGGTATGATGCTTTTAAATCTTTGGGAAGATCTCAAGAAGGGGGATAGCTGAATTGAATGGAGCCTTTAATTTTAAATCTTTGAGGAATCTCCACACTAATTTCCACACTGGTTGCACCAGTCTACAGTCCTTGCAAGTGAAATTTCGTATCAGCTTTTATTCTCCCATAGTTTCTTCTTCTGTTTTTCTTTATTTTCTTCTTATTGTCTTTTGTCTTTTCTTTTGCTCCTGTAACTCCCACTTCATTATGCCTCATTTTTTCCTTTAGTTCTTTCAAGCTTTAGTAGTAAATAATATGTATTTAACCTCTTTCTTTCTTTCATTCTTTCTTTGTTTCTTTTTTTAGTCCTTTTTTTTAAAACTTTTTTTAGTATGACATTGGCATAGTCATGCTTAAGTCAATTAACTTTCCTGGCTTAAAGATACCACATAGTAGGTAGATAGGTAGGTGATAGATAGATACGTAGGTAGGTATGTAGATATGCGTGAAAATAGAGGTGCATGAATATATGAGAGGTGTTATAGCACCAACGATATATCTCAGCGGCACAGAGCTTGTCTGGCAAGCCTGAGGTCATCAGTTCAACTCCCAGTACCAAAAACAACAACAACAACAACAACAAATCAACAGAGAGGTGTTATAGCTGGGTATAACGGCCTGTACAGCAGAATCACAAATTAGAGCATAGTATGGGAAACTTAAAGATTTAGCAAGACACACCTCAAAATGAAAAATAGAAAAATCTAGGAATGCAGCTCAGTGCAAAGGCCTTCAATACAATCCTCAATACAGAAGGAAAAAGAAGTTTGAGTGGTGTTTTTTTTTTTTTTTTTTTTTTTTTTTGGTTTTTCTCCGGTACCGGGAACCGAACTCACAACCTTGCGCTTGCCAGTCAGGCGCTTTTGCCGCTGAGCTAAATCCCCAGCCCCTGAGTGGTGTTTTATTGTATACAGATGATTGCATGCACCCTTGTACAAGAACCTGCTAACATTCCATGTGTAAAAAATCAAATATTTTGGAAATGACATATTGGCTGGCTCCTTTGTGATTAGCAGGGCTGAGAAGAGTAAAGATGGTTTAGAAATAGCTCAGGTTAAAGATCGCTGAATTAGAGATGAGGTTATATAATTCACAGTTACTTCTGATATCTACATGCCATCTAGATACTTCTAAAATAATCATTAAAATTTTCAATGTGCTCATTTTCCTCTTTTGGCTTTTAACCTTCTTCTCCAGCTTTCTTTTAAGTTCTCAAATTCTACTGCTAACTCATCTTAACTCTCTTTTGCGTGTTACCTCTTATGCTTTACTATTCCCACCTCCATCTTGCACTGTCCCACTGGAGGGTCCACGTCTTTCATCTTAGAAGACACTTCATACCCATGGCTGTTGCCATGGTTCCCCATGGTCCTCAGGCCTTAGCCCACTTTGACACATGCAGTGTAATGACCTATAATAACCAAACCTGTCTGGGTTAGAGGAAGCAATAGGTGTTATCCAGAATCTAAGTCAGGAAGAGAAACCAGCGTACATTAACACAGAGACTTCACCTCATTTATTAAAGATCGGATTTCCTATATGCATACAAACCTAGTGTGTTTAGAATTCATTAGGTGAGAAAAACTGAGGTGCTTCTTTTTCATTTCCCATCACACGTCCTATTTATCAACTGAAAAAGTCTTAGAGCATCCCTTATCTAATGAGCAAAACCAAAGCCACATGATCAAATGATACATGTACAATTGCCATGATCACATACTGACATGTTTAATTGTTTTTCCAGAACCTGTTACATGGTTTTCAATCAGAGTCAAAAGTTATTCTTTATTTGATTGTTATTAAATGGGGGAGGCACAAGCTTTCTTAATTCCTGCTAATTTGAGTCTTAAGGGTCAGGGAGAATGTCTTCTCTGAGTCTCCAGAAGTTCACTGTTGGTCTCAACCAACAAAGAGAAGCATTTGCTAAGCCTTAGTCAAGGGAATTCCAAACAATGGAAAATAACTGCAGGAAACCAGCAGATAAAACCTTGTTGATACAGGAAAGTCCTTGTAATAGCATTGATAGTGGAAAGATTCCACAGAAGGGTCGCAGGCTAGAGATTTGGGTCATTTAATTCTACAGTAAAGCTGTCTTGGAACTGTACTAGTTCAGTTGAGAAGCAAGCCTCTAAGGAGCTTCTGTTCTGAATGGCAGGACAATGCCTGACATTCTGAAAAATAATACAGTAAAATAAGCCCTTCACCATATGAAATGGATTATGTCTGACCCCTCAAATCAATTTTCCAGATCAGGTTGGCAATGGTGAGGGCTAGTTTCCCATCTCCAATATTTATTTCCCAAATGATGGGGAATGCAAAATTGGTTAAGAAAAAAGAAAATTTTAAGCACTAACTGTTCCTTTCAATAAACCACAGATGATAGCAATTCCCCTATCCCAGCTATCCTTGTATATACATATAAATTTTGTTTTTCATTTTAAAGAGAAAAGAAGAAAACAAGAAAAACAAATACACAAACAAAACAGCATAAAAAAACAAAAAAGGTACAGCATTTCAAAACAAGGCGATAGGATATTAACAATGGTTGTTATATTATGTAACATTACCTTTAAAGTGGCTGCTCAGATAACCAGATATAGGCATGTAAGACTGATCAATTACACACTAACTGTTCCTTTCAATAAACCAATAGTAATTAGTAGCGCAATTATCTTAGCTATCTTGTGTATATATACGTTTTCTTTTCTCTTCTTTCTTTTTCCTCTCCCCTCCTTCATCCCGGTTGCTCCTTCTATTTTGTATGATTGTGTCTGGTAATCAGAATGATTGATTTGAAGACAACAATATGCAACATAGGAACCATTGTTGAATTCTTACCATCTTGTATAGTGATGCTATATATCATTTCCAAGGATTTTTAAATTACTTGTTATTGTCTTTGATTGTTTGATTAGCCTTGAATTCTTATATTTGATGGACTGAGCAACTTTGTTGAAGACAACAGTATGTAGTGTAGCAACCATTGTTAATTCCTATCATTTTGTTTTGAGGTCATGTGTCTTTGTTTTTTATCAATTAAATAATCATTGACTATTCTCAATGGTTGTTGGGGAAACACATAGTAATAAACATACATCCATTTAGAAATAGCATCAGCACAATGCAAACATTACAGAGTTAGGGACATATTGGTAGGAAATTATCAGTGGCTGCTGTAATACATGTTGGTATCTTCAAAGTGGTTTCTCAGGAAAACAGAGATATGCAGGAAAGATCTAACAAGTAGTTACAGCCTAACATGTATCATTTTTGTTTTTTCTGTGCTTATTTTTTTTTTGTCTTCATTGTTATTGTTTTGTTAGTTCTTTTTCTCTTTAACATAAGAAAATGACAGAGAAAAAGCAGAGAGTTGGTGTGGGGTTGGAGGGTAGGAGTTGCTGGAGTCTAATGTGCTTCTCTTCCCTCACCCTTGAACTACACATGTAGAAAATAACCCCCACAATGATGACATCATGAAGTGAAGCCTCTGGAAGGTGACCCAGTCTTGAGTGCTGAGTCCACATGCATGGGACTAGTGGCCACAAAGCAGCATTGCCAGCACCGGGAGTGGTGAGGAATTGGGATTTCCCCTGTGTCCCCAGGAGGAGCTGACAGATTTTAGTGAGTGAACTAATGTCGTAATTGTGACATACCATCTGTGATACAAATATACATTGCATTCATGCACCAAGTTTGTGGTAATTTCTTGGGATGGTGTGGATGAACTTATATAGATTGTCTCATCAGAGACTACTGATTAGGGATTTTGAAGGACACAATTTTTACATGTCTATTATAGCTGAGCTTGTTTTAATTTCTCTCTTCTTCTTTTTTTTTTTAATCTTCCCTATTCATTCACAGTACCCTTTGTCTGAAACAAATTTCTAGCACATCATGTTGTTCCATGTTAATAGACATCAGTTAGCTGTTTCTTGAATTTAATCCCTGGCTTCCAAAAGCAAGGTAACAAAACATCCCAGATTATGAAGCCCTCCAAGGACAAGATCTACTTTAGGCATGTCAGACATGTTAAATTAAGCTCTGTCCATCTTATTTCCATAGAGGAAGCATGGGTAGCTCACTTTCACACATTCCTACTACCTGGAAGGGAAATTCTGTTTGTGGGTCTGGAAGTAAGTGAAGTGTAAATATCTGTCCAGAAATGCATTGAAATCACATTACATGAGATAATTTGGTAAGAGAAACATTACCTGTGTATTTTCCATTATTTAAAATTTGATGGCATGGCTGCTTGATGAGTATTACTGACTCCTCAAAGTTTTACAGTTTGCTCAAGTCACTGTGTACTTCTGTTAAAACTCAGCTCTCCATACATGTCAATGAATTAAAATTTTTAGTCATTTTTTCAAATATTTCATGACTTTTTGTCATCTTGGTCTATCAATTTTCAGATCTATGTCTTTTCTTTTTCCACTTTTGTTAACATTTTTCTATGTATGTGTATAAGTATGCATGTGTATAAGTATACATGTATGTAAGACTTAAATCTAGAATCATCCCATCTCTTCATGTATTGCATGTTTTAGTACACATAATTATACTCTTTATTTTTTCAGATTTTCTTATTCTTAGGAAAATAACTGATCTAGGGCACCAGCTCAACTATCTTCAGAAGCAGAAGTTCGGTAAGTAACTTTGAACTGCTTTTACTGACAATTCTGTGTTCAGCTGTCCATCCATTCCTTAGTTAATTGCTTTTTTAATTCTATAATTTCTAGTTATTTTAATTATTCCTACAAATTTGTTGGAATTCCTGGTGTGTCTATCATATATTGAACACAGAAAATATAGTTATTTTGAAATATCTTAGGATATCTCAAATATATGGAGCTTCTGTGTATTTAATTCCATTGTATATCATTTCTATTATTTTTTTGTTCAAAATTTCTTTTCTTTTTTTGTTTATATTCCACTAAGCACATATATCTTCAGAGTCATAGCGTTACTTTGTGGACAATAATTTATTCCTCTTCTTCTTTATATTTAATTATGGTAAAGATTACTAGGACAAAAAAATGTCCAGATAAATTTTATTCTTTTTCAGAAATTAAGATGTTTTAAGGTTGAACAACGCTGTCCAAAACAGGCTATCTAATTAACTTTATCTTGACTACTACAATGGAAAATTTTTTGGACCAAACCCAAAATGAAGTATTCACATTTATCTTCTCCCCTAATTAGTGAGCTGTGGTTCTTAAGTCTCCCATTCAGATTTCTCGTGCTCCAGTGATTCAAAAACTCCCCCATCAGATTTCCTCCTGTTATGTACCCAGGTCAGAAAGTACACACCTAAAGATACAGCTAAACGTTTAGGTTCTGGGTACCTAATACTGAGTTATTTCCTGTCCTGATAGTATTCTGTTAAGCCTTCATCATCAATTTATGCCTGGTGATCTTCAAATGTATTCATTTTACATTTTGTTTAATTTTTCTATGAGTTTTCAATACAGGGAGTGGAGTGAGGTGTATTGGTTTGATTAATGTTAATTTTCCATTGTAGTGGATTGACAACTGGTGGTCAACTTATAACCCCCAGCTGAACTGAGTAAGCATGGTGCTGGGTGTGGAAGGCCCACTTGGGGACTGTTGCCAGCAGCATAAGAGGCAGAACTGGAGAAGAAGGAGGCTGTTGGGAGCTGAGAGAGGCTGTTGAGAGCTGGTAGAAGCTGTAAGGAGCTGTTGGTTGTTTTGGAGAAGTTCATCATGCCTACTTTCCTGATGAACTTGGCTGTTTTCATCCTCTAAGGAGCTCGGGTTCCTGCTAGCACTGAGAATAGCTTCGGTTCACTTTGGGGAAGCTCTCATCCTTACTCTGAGCATTGCTTCCCGGCTCCAGAGGGGAAGAAGGTGCACAAGTCAGCCTTCTGAACAAGCTTGCTGCATTGGCTTTCCTGATGGGAGCCCAGCATCTTCACCATTGGAGGAGCTCAGGCCCTCACTTTTGCTGAGGATGGCTGTGGTATCTTTCGGGGGAGCTCTGGTTCTTCTGAGTGTCACTTCCTGGCTCCAGTGTAGATCTCTCAAACTGGTAGCACAGATCCTTCATCCCACTGGCAAAAACTTCCTAGATTTCATCACTGACCTTTGGACCTTCCCAGCACAGATCCATGAAACAGGCCTAGGATAGATGTTGTTATGGGCTCTAGACCTCCAGTTCGACTTGTGGGAGACATTGTTATGAGCTCTAGGTCTTAAGTGGGAATCATGCAGGGTATTATCGCAGGATCCAGGCCCTCAGCTAGATTCTTGGTCTATAGTGTATGGACAGATTTCCTGCACTCTTTGTATATTGTTCTTTGGGTGACTATTATAAGTAATCATATAAAATATGTGTCCTGTATTATATTTTTCTCCTTGCAAAAATCAGCCCCAAACCAACACATCAAAATGGCATACTTTCCTTTGGCTTTTGTGATTTCTGGGTAGTTGTGGTTATCTGTAAAAATTTTCCCTGTCCTAATTTCCTTGTTAAGCCTACCATTTACTCCCTTTACCTGTATTAATCAATTGTTAAAGAAAAACAAAATAGGATATATTGGTTAACCACAGGCTTCATAATATAAACAACCCTTTCTGAACAATTATTTTTCTAAGTTGAAATAATAGCTAAATTAACTTCACAGAAGCAAACACCAGCCTACCCACTATGATCAAGTATTACATTGCGTTGCTTCTCTTATGAGCTAGCATTTTGAAAACTTTCTGTCCAGAAAAATAGGGAATACATTGCCAAGGATCTGTTAAATTAACTAATGCATTTCTATATGGATACTGACAATCCAAATTAGTATTTCCCAATCATGGCCCATCTGATCATTAACTATTAAGTGCATCTCCATCCTCTGAAATCATCAAGCTACAAAAAAGGGTTGGCTTCTGATGAGAATTAACATATTCTCAGATTTAAGACATTATTTTTGCCCTGAAACCTAGAATTCCCTCCCTTTGTCATTTTCCACTGCACAAATAGGGAATGATGCTACTTAGAACATAATGTTACTTAGAATAAGTTTAACCTCCCTTGACAACTCGTGATTAATGTAGCAATTCTGTGATGCTTCTGAAAAAATAGGTAAAGTGAATAAGAATGCATCATAATCAAGATATTAGCTATTGAAATCTATATACAGAATACCTCAAATATAGGAAAACATAAGTAATAAAAGTAGAAAATACTAAAGTAACATTCTCTTCTTGTCACAGAGGGTTGTTTTATTGTTCCATATGGATAAATGACCTTTTATCCTTTCTCAGTGTATAGAATTTTGGCTCCTAGTATGTGAAGCTATAATGGTCTTAGGAGATTAACATACCTTGCCATCATTTTCTATGAAACAAGCCACTTCAAAATGTAATTGCCTTGCATAACAATTATCTTGTTCATGATCAATTCTGTGGGTTAACCATTTGTGCTGGATTCAGCTAGGTAGTTTTTCTGGTGCTCCTGCTTAGGGTCATTCCCCGAGCTGCAGCACCTGCTACTTCCACTGGGGCTGGGTGGTTAGATCACCAGTTCTTACTTGCTGCTTTGTTACGGATTTTGGCTGTTTGATCGTTCAAAACCTGGAATCTGGATCTAGTCTAGAGCTTTTCACATGGCATTCCAGAAAAAAGGCACTAAACTTTACAGATTAGACTTGAAATTTGCACATCCAAATTGCCATATTCTTGGTTATGGTAGCTAACACAGCCAGTTCAGATTCAAGAATGGAGAAGAAAATTTCTTCTTTTGATCAGAGTTGCTGCAAATTTTTGTAACCATTTTTAATCCCTCACATACTTTCCTCTGGGATAATGCATATTTCTCCTAAGTGTGAAAGATTATCACCGGGTCCTTCTACTTGCAAGATCATGGTGTTGAGATCAAAGTCAGTTTCTGGTTCTAGTTCTGGTTCAGGTGTAAAGGTGACATTCTGTGCGCAGCTCAAGTGTAATGTGTTCAGATTTACTGCTGTATAAGTAAAGAAGACAGTCTATTCCCAAGGATCCAACAAAGCAGTGTGCAGGTACCGCATGTCATTCAAAAGAGATTGTGTATGTCCACAGCATTCAGGGCTCTGTAACAGTTTTAAATCCAGCTGGGTCTGTATTGTCAAAATCCCTTACTTCAGTGGCAGAAAATATTTCTTCATTGTGACCCAACCCTGCTTCTTTGGAATTCTATAGTGCATTTTCCTCCAGGACTCTGGATCTACCCTGTGGATTCTTGGCTACATCCTCTGAGCCACTGTTCTTCTTTTATGAAGAAATAAAACCTGTATGTATTTGCAATGCTTCTCAGCTCCTGTCCATAGCTAATTGGGATTTAAAAATTATTTTCGTATTCAGCTGTCCCTGGGCCTTTCAATTCACATTGATACAACCTTCTTAATAAGGAATGAGTTTTCTAATCACCAGATTAATGTCTATTCTCTATTAAACAAATACAAACACGTTTTGAGAGTGCTTTTCTCGATTTTTATTTATGCACTCAAGAAATACTGAGTAGGAGAGAGGATCCATATATCTCTATCTTAAATATTTCATTAATTTTAACAAAACCAAACAGTCACATCCTCGAAATCTTGATGCGGAGGCCGTGTCTCATTTTAGACATGCTTTGCTGCTTTGAAAATACAAAAATAGTGAAAAGCTATACTTTTTAGTCCAACAAGTACTGGCCATTTTACATTTTATTCAAATTGCCTGTGCAATGGGGGCTGAGGATTTAGCTCAGCGGCAAAGCGCCTACCTGGCAAGCGCACGGTCGTGAGTTCAGTTCCCGGTACCGGAGAAAAACCAAAAAAAAACCAAAAAAACCAAAAAACCAAAAAACAAAACAAAACAAAAAAAACAAATTGCCTGTGCAAATCAAGTAGTTCCAATTCAGTTTAGCTCTTTCTTTCCATACTATCATATACAGGTAAAAGCAGTCAATTCACATTTCCAGGTTTCAGTCTGAACATCTCTTTAGCCACACCCTACATTAATTAAATATACAGTCTATCTTCAAATTAATTTTCAGTTGCTGACAGTTTTGCCCATTTTTAAGGCCTCTGATTTTCATTTTCTATTTTTCCGCTTCCAAGAGAAGTTTGCCACTTTTAGCATCAAATGACTTGTACGCAAATCTTATACCACATGTTTGGACCTCTGTGAAAAGTGTCATTTGCCCTGGGGGGGTGTACAAGGGGTTTTCTATTGCAGTAGGAGGAGCCACGCCAAAAATTTAAAGCCTGGAAGTAGAGCTTTATACAGTACTGTCCAAGATGTCCTCTCATGCCGCTCTTACACCGTCTAGCTCCTGGAGTTGTCATCACCCAGTTTGCATGGACTGCAGACTGTGGTGGGCTCTTTTACATGCACCTCAGGGGGTGCTGACTATTGGATGAGCTGCATGGTAACGTTATCCGGTCACAGTTAATGGTGCAAGTCCCACGCTGTTTAATGTCTAGGCAAGGGAACTGCATGATCTTTTCCTCTTTCAATTAGTTAAGATGTGTCACAGGCTCTTCCAAGTACAAGTTTTGAAAAAGCAATGGCTACTCTTGAATGGAAGAACTGGAAATAATATGCAGTCATTTTAATATTTACATCCCTATTTATATTAGGATAATTTATTTTTAAACCTCACCTCTCATATGTAAAGAGATGTGAGACTTGGGCATCTGTTTGATATTAATTTTCTTCTCAAGTGTTCCCAATGTACTTTGTAGCAACTTCTTTTGATCTTTGCTGCTTTTCCATTTGATTCCTAAAATGAATGGTTTTTCTTTCAGTTTCTCTCCCAGAGTAAACAGTTTTGAAAATGTATTTGGTTCCTCTAAATATTTCGTTCTGTCATTTTCTGCATGTAGTGCAGTAAAATGTATTTTAAAGAACTCTTATTTTTCTGTCCTTTTGCAGTACTGTTGATTGAACATCACAACCAGAAGTAAATATCTGTAAGACCCTGTTTTTAAGTTTTCTTCTTATAATTCCTCTCTACTTAATGCACATTACCTGGTTAAACATCAAACTCCACTGCTACTTCAGTTAACCCTCTCTTGATCAAAAGCATAGAGTGGTTATCTTTCAGATAGCTAAAACTTCTAAGTATTAGCAGACACTGGAAGTTTTTTTAAAGATATGCTTTCACCTTACTTATTCAACTTTATTATTAATTAATATCTATTTTTTCATGTCCTAGATTATTAACGCAGATGTTTAAATTTGACATATTTATTTGTCATTCTTTGTGTTATTCACTAGTACTAAACATGACAATATTTTCTTTCTTTTTTGTATGTATGAATGTGGCTTCATTAGTCAGTTTAATTAACATGAGCTCCTCTAAGCTTTCCTTGCTAACACTAAATAAAACATATCTACTCCCAAAGACTGACTTTATTTATGCAGAGGAAAATTCACTTTAGCGTATCACTTTTTACAGTTCCATGGTTTTTAAAATTTATTTTTATTTTTTATTTTTTGTTTTTCTCTGGTACCGGGAATCAAACTCACGACCTCGCGCTTGCCTGGCAGGTGCTGTGTCATTGAGCTAAATCCCCAGCCTCCCACAGTTTCATGTTTTCATGTCACAAATATTTACTGAGTTAGTACCAAGTGACAAGCACTGAGGGATGAGTCTGGAGTTCAGAAGAGTAAAGAAAAAATATGGCAATGCACTTTTAATTTCTTTTATTTTAAAGAGAATAAGAATAAAAAAATGAATAAAACCAATACGGAATTTCAGAACAAGCTGATAGGAAATTAGCAATGGCTGTTATATTGCATATTGTTATCTTCAAACTCCTTGCTCAGATTACCAGATGTAGGCATGCAAAACTGATTGCACAAGTAAGCATTAACTGTTCCTTTCAACAAACCAATAAAAAGTAGTACTACAATTATCTTAGCTATCTCCTGTATGTGTGTGTGTGTGTATACTTGTTTTCTCTTCCTTCTTTCTTTCTTTTCTCCTTTTCTCCATCCCAGTTGTTCTTTCCTTTTGAGCAGTTTCCTTTCCTGTCACTATATCTATTGTACTTTTTGATTTTTTTCAATAAAATGAATATGCACCCATGTTTATAGCAGCACAATTTGTCATAGCTAAGTCTTGGATACAACGCAAGTACCCATCAACCAAGGAATGGATAAAAAAGATGTGGTATTTTTATACAATGGAGTACTACTCACTTATACAGAAAGATAAACTCAAGGCTTTAATAGTTAAATGGATGCAACTGTATACCATATTCATAAGTGAAATAAATCAGTCTCACATGTGTAAACACTGTATTGTCTCCCTAGTGTAAGAGATGATGCCCTTTAATATCTATCAGTTTAGTGAGTAATCAGGGCTGTATTAATAACATAATCACATTAATATACAATTGCAAATGAATAATCACTTTAAAAGAGTGTGTAGTGTTATATAAATAGTTGAACATAGAAATGATTCTATCTGTGAGTTGAACAGAGTTCTCCAAGCCTTGACTATGTTAACTGATGAAGAATCAGTTATGGTTAAACTGTAACTAAGTAAAGAAGATGAGAAAGATACTAAAGCATAAGGAAAAGGTGTATAATTTTCTGAGTTGAGAAGGAGAGGATAAAGAAGCCACAAATGACCAGCTGGGCTTGGATGTACCCAAATTAGAGTGACCAGCTGAGGAGGGACTAAGATGGGGACATATCTTTGTCCAATAGAAAGACAAAAATGGCATCCTTATTAGAACAGTTATACCCCGTGAAGGATTTTGCTCTATTGGGATCATTGGTGTGGAGAAACCACATGGCTAGGTTTCTGTTTTGAAATTGTACTAAAACTGTGGTTTTGACAACTGAAGAGAAGGTGTTGAAGTGAAAGCGATTTCCTTTTAGAAAGTATAATGTAATACTAGGATGCCAGATGAGCAATTTCTTTAGATTTCATAAAAGTCCATTTGTAATTTTACATAGTTGCTTAATAAATAATGAATGCAATTGAGGACCAAGGGGGAGCTGAAATACCAATTATCCACCAGAAGGAAGGGGAATGCCTTTAATTAATCAGATGTGATGGTTAGGAGCAACTGTCAGCTTTATTGGCTTATCAGCTGCCTAGGAAATTGGTAGAGCACACTTTTGGCTATGTTTGGCAGGTCATGGAGGTGTGATATTGTATCCATCCTCTCTGGCACGATTCCCTTGATTTGCTTACCAGTCGTCATAAACTCTGCAGCTGGATTATGCAATGCCCTTTTGCCAAGAAGTTGATGCCTGGGAGCCAGCCAACCACGGACTGAATCCTTTGAAAATATGAACTAATTAAGCTTCTCTTACTTTAATATTTTGGGGGAGGGGCACCGGAAACCGAACTCACAACCTTTTGCTTGCTAGGCAGGCACCATGCCACTGAGCTATATTCCCTGCCCCCCTACTTTAAATTGTGGGCATCAAGTAATGTGAAAGCTGAGGAGAGGATCAAAAGGGTGACTACAAAAAGAGAAAATCTTGTAACCGTGTGAATGGAGTGTCCATTGAAAACTTTAGTTTTTATTCCTTTTTACTTATACAGATTTATTGAGCTATAATTGGCATTGTGTCTTAGTTAATTTTCTCATTGTTGAGACAAGATGCCCAACATCCAAAGTTAACAGTGGAAAGGTTTATTTTGGCTCACAGTTTGTAGAGGTTTCAGTTCATAGTTGGCTGACTCCAAGGCAGGGTGGTGTGGCAGAGAGGCATCACAGAGGAGAAACGGTTCATGGTGGGCAGAAAGTAGAAGGCAGCAAGGTAGCAAGCAGTAAGCTACAAGCTACGAGCAACAAGCAACAACCACAGCAGCTGTTTCTGTGCCTTGTGTTTTATCCAGGCTACTTGCCCTTATACCCTTCATCCTAGCATCGCATCATGAATTAATCCCAACATCACAGCCTTAATCCAGCCTCACTCACTCTAAATCTAACTACCTCCAAATATTCCCACCTATGACTGCATGAGTCTTTGGTGGGGGGGACATATAGACACAAGCCCTAAGACATAAGCCTTTTTATTCCTTAAAAAGAAGTCATATCATTTGCACCTAATACTTCTAACACGCATCTAATTCTGCCTCTAGTTTAGCTGCAGCTCTGGCAAAGTTGTACATGATCTTGGGCTTTGTTTGTCCTGGGGGAGTCTCAAATGTTCCTTCTTTATTTTGTAATCTGACTTTTCTGGCAGCCACAGGGAAGGGCTGGAGACAGCTGGACAAGAACATGGAACCTTCTGGAAATGTCAAATGTCCATGGTCACAGTGCCTGATCACGGACAAGGCAGCCATTGTGGATGGGGAAGTGAGAATAATCCATCTTAGGGTGGACACTGCTGAGGAGGTCAAAGGATAGATCAAGTTCAAGTTATCTCTGTAATATATTTTCATTTTGATTTTGTTTCAATTTGGTCCATCTTCCTACCATCCGTCCTCTGCTCCCTTTCAAATTTACATGCACATCTGGTCTTGTTTTGAAATTTTCTTTGGTAAAAATCAAGGAAAGATAGGAAGTGAGTTCTTATTCTGAAAACAAGAGGAGTGTACTGTGGCCAGATATTTGCAACATTAGAGCTGAACAGGGAAAACTGAATTTTAGAGAAAAAGCTGATGAAAGAACTGTCGATTTTTTTGTTTTATCTGAAGTGCAGTTGTCTGTATTCTGTCCTCACTTAGGTTATTTCCCTGAAAATCATTCCTGCGTTTCTTGTGAAGCATTTTTCTAGGAAATTACAGATACTTGCTGATTTTACAATAAAACTGATTCATTATGAAGTGCTATTTTTTGGTATTGACTATAAAATCTCATGTATGTCATTAAAGAACAATCTTATATGAAAAGATTAATTCTGAGGATGCAAAAGGATTTTTAAAAAATGTACAGTGCTGGATATGGAATTCTTGCAATCTGTGGCTACTATGAATACCCTTTGAAACTTGGAAACACAATTATCATAAATTAAAAGGACAGAATTATTTTGAAAGTTATTTTATGCCCTGGAACAATTATTTTGTTTAGTGATATTATAAATCAATATTCGTAGAAGATCAATAAGGCATTCATCAAATCAAGCTCCTATAAAAAACACCCAGTAGCATTCTTGTAGCATACTCAAATAGGGGTCAATTTTGGGTAACATTAAAAATATTCTGAACGTTTTTATTAATGATTTTAGTATGTATACTTAAGGACATTTTCTTGTATGAATGAGGAACTTCACAGACCTTCTGCACAGTAATCAATCATAACTGGTTGAAATGATTTAAAAAATCAGTCATTTAAAACTGTAAAAATTGTCCTGGGGCATACAGAAAGTGAAGAAATATTTATTCAAGCAAATCTGCTTCATCTCGGTAACAAATATTGGGAATCTGTGGACCTGGAGCCAGAACCCCCTTGATATTCCCTGATCAGCTAAAGGTGCTAGAATTTGTACTCCGAGTTAGTGTGGCCATGCAGATGAGGCTCCCTCTTTGTGAGCTCCCACCAAGAGCTGTGGTATCTTTCTAGGAAGTGTAGTGGCTAACACTTCTTAGCACCCACTCCTCCTTTCAGAAGCCCCCAGCTTCTCTAGGGTCTAAAGTCCAGGTGTGTACAATCCAGAGGTCCAGGAATCCCTTCCTTCCCCAATCCCTATGTATGGGACATGTCAGACCAAGACTATTGAGCCTCTTATTGCCTTGCCCCAGCTAGTGCTTAGACTGGCTGATCTCATACACGAGAATAAACTAAGGCAGCCAGGGGCTATCACTTTGAGAAACAACCACTTTCTCTATCCGTCTCTGGAGTGGTAGCACAGGGCTCATACATGCTAAACATGGACAATCTTTGTCATACTATGCAAAGTGACAGCACCCACTCCCAAGAGACCAAATGTCACATGATTGAATTTACATGAATATCTAGAAAGAACAAATTTATACAGACAAAAATAGTTTAATGATTTTACTTGGGGGGATGAAATTGTTCAAAAATGATTTTCATCACGGTTGCATAAGAATGCACTGAAATAGAATTGATCTGTCACTTTGAATGGGTGAATTGTATGATATATGAATTATATTCCAAAGGCATATAAAATATAACAATATGTTGCATTTATTTAAAACACTTAATGTAACACTTAAGCATTTAATCATCTGAATGATTTTCTATTCTTTGTAACAAATAAATATAAATATAAATAAAAAGGAAACTAGGCTGAAAAGGTACACATCCTAAGAATTAAGAGAGATATGCATTTCAGTAATGATTCTGCCAATTTTTTAAGAATATCTACAGAGCACTTGTGAATGTTTATATGCATATTAGGTATACTTGAGCAGCCCACAAAGCATAAATCAAAAAACTGACTTGTCTATCTATTGTGCTTCTTACGGTATGTTCATACTTGAGATTGTCTGATCTCCTTTGAGCCTCTAACCCAGTATTTCCTGTCATCTTCTGAGTTCATGAGACTGTGATTTTCTGTCAACTGTCTTTACTTTATTATCAAAAATATTATGCCATAAAATAATTATTTATACAATGTTAGGGGCTAGGATTGTAGATGTGCAGTTGCTTCTATCTTGGATATTTTTAATTAAAATAAAATGGAAATTTTAAAACATTGGCAGAAAAAAATCATTGAAACATATGAATTGTTCCTTTTTTTGTCGGTTTTTTTTTTTTTTTTTTTTTTTTGGTCTTTTTTTGAGACAGGGTCTCGCTATGCAGCAGTTCAGGCTGGCCTTGAACTCACTTTGTAGCCAAGGCTAGTCTCGAACTTGGAAAGATACCCCTGCCTCAGCCTCCCTAGTGCTGGGATTACAGGCGCACACGGCCACGCCCAGCAAATTGTTCCTTGTTAAGCAATATTCATACATGAGAGTGAAACTTTGGTTCTCAAATTTGATTCTTTCCATAACTCTGGTCACAAACCGAGTTGGATGGGAACTGAGTCAAATTCAATTATTAGATTCAATGTTGACCTTATGGGGAAATTTCATTCTGTTCTCATCCGGTTGAGGATGCAATCAGAATCTTGAAGAGAATTGAGTTCAAGAGCTGAGGTACTACTATATCTGGAATTTTTCTAGTGCTCTATTAAAAGGGAATTTGCTGTAACCAAAATTTCTAAACTCCTACTTTGACACGGTGTTAGAGACAGATGCAGAGGCTTCCTACCCACCGTGGGGATCGTTCCAAGTTCGAGACTAGCCTTCGCTACACAGTGAGTTCAAGGGCAGCCTGAACTGCTGCATAGCGAGACCCTGTCTCAAGTTTAAGTGAATACCTTAAACAAAGTCCTGAGAGTACAAAAGAGGGTAAACATTGTGCCCACATTTATAAACACCTGTGGACATAAATCAAGTGTCAACCATTGTTTCTTTAGATAAAGTCCCATTCTTTGATGCTAACTGATTTTTATCTACCCATCTATCTATCTATCTATCATCTATTTATCTGATTCAGGTAAAGAAATGTGATTACTTTCTTTTCTATAACTGAAAAAGTTTAAATGCAAATGAGTGTTTTTTTTTTTTTAAATAGGGGAATTCTCAATGCAGTGTGTTTCCTCACCCTTTCTCTTTCTCTGCTACAATGGATGGATTTTACCTTTTAGTTATTATGTTCAGACAACCAGAATGTTGCCATATTGAACATTCTAGAAAAATACAGGAATAACAATTTCAGAAGAATGTCACCAAACAGCTCACAGAATCATAGTCAAAGATTTTTCTGAAATTTTCAGATGTTTTCCAGAGCGTAGGTCTCTAAATATCAGTCCTGTAAAACACAGATGGTTGTATGGATAGATAAATAAATGCATATATAGAGATAAATCCCAGATCTATCAGGTAGATTAATCTCAGGTAGACAGATCTATCTTTATCTAGATAAAAGCAGTATCACATTGTCTCTATGTTCTACATTTTTGAAAATGCTTCCTATTATATGCCTTTAGTAGAGACTCAGAATGAATGTTAATTTACTAAATGCAAGAGTATTCACAGTTTAGGGTGGAAAATTATTTTATTGTAAGATGAGAAATATTTTTCTTCTCTGTTTCCTGTACCAGATATTAAACAATCAGATTGTATAATGAACTGTTCACAGAGTTGATTTCCTATAAAAATCTGTTAATAGTGAAGTATACAACAATAAGGTACTTTCAGAATAATCTCATCTGGCTAATATTAAGAGTAAAGACTCTGCTTGTCATTGATAGATGTCAATAAATCATGGCTTCAGTTTTATTTGGGGGTAGAAACACAACACGCAGGAGCACAAGAGTATCAGTCTCACACTGATTCCAAAATTCTTAATGACTGAAATACAAAGATATGCCTTTTGAAAGCTCATAACTAGGAAGACATAGAAATTGGATGTTGTTGATCTTGCAGTATGAAAATATTTTAAAAAGTATGACATTTGGAGAAGGAAAAAAGTAGAAAGTAGGTAATGATTCCTGTAATGTTTCATAATTGTACCTCTAGACATAGTCTCATTAAATAACCAAATGGACTGTTAGTGACTTAGTATAAGTTTTTGTAAAAATAATGAATACGTGGGGAGGGAGAGGAGAGGAGAGGAGAGGGAGGGTTGAGGAAAGAACTGAGATGTGCTAAGCTCGTGTAACAACTCTCCACAGGGAATGTAATCGTTATGTACTAATACAGAACAAAAACTGGGGGAAGAAGAGAAGGGGAAAAAACAAAAATAAGAGAAACATCCACCAGGCTGAACTGTGTCTTAGAAACTCAGAATCTGCATCCAAAAGCACCAGGTATGAAACCTCCACTTCCCAATTCTATTTGCCTGCCCAAGCTCTTTTCCATAGAATAGGAACAAACACAGGGTTAAAGAAATCCATTACTTTACTTACCTTAAAGTAATCCATTACAATTACCTACCCTGGTAATTGCAGACATGAAAAATGGATAAGTTCTTGTATAGAGGAGAGAGACAGAGAGAGAGAGAGAGACAGAGATAGAGGCAGAGACAGAGATAGAGACACAGAGAAAGAGACACAGAGAGACACACACACAGAGAGAGAGAGAGAGAGAGAGAGAGAGTGTGTGTGTGTTGGAGAAGGAAATTTTGGGGCCTTGATCCTCACCCCATGAATTCTTAGAATTATGAAACTAGCCCAGTGTTGAGAGTCAACTCTCTAATTCTCAGACTAACACCAAACACGTTATCTATTTGGATGAAAATAAGCTAAATATTATATGATCTACACAAATAAATTTTATTTTCCCTATAAAATATTGTTAAAAATAATCAGTATGAAATGTGGACCATAAAGTTTATTTGTTTCTGTTTGAGACAAGGCCTCATTATGTAGTTCAGGCTGGCCTTAAGTTCACTATGTATGTAGCCCAGGTTGGCCTTGAACTTAGGGTGATCTTCCTGCCTCAGTCTTTTGAGTGCCAGAAATTCAGGCATGCATCACCATGCCCAGTGGTAGTAGGATTTAAAATGTGAATATGGTAATAAAATGAGCTAATAAGGATAACAGCCATGTTTCAAAAGATCTGGCTTGACTTCAACCAGACTGTATTTTATTTAATGGCAAATATTGTAATGATCAACAAACTAAAACAAAGTATTTGAAAAAGTGCAGACTTTGTAGTATGCCTTAAAAATGTATTAGGCTGGGGAGGTATCTCAGTGACACAGTACCTGCCTGGGTAGTGTGAGTTTGTGAGTTTGATTCCTGGTACAAAAAACAAAGTTAAAAATATATTTTATCTTATCATTTAGATTAGGTTATGATTTTACTACTTATGTTTAGCAAAAAATATTAAATATCATACGTACTTGAAGTCACGATCCCAAGGAAGGTGTCTAGAAAATAGAAGAATCATACTTCTTAAAATTTGGGAATCATGGTTTAGAATACTCTATCACTAGAACAAATAAATTAACACAATGAAGTGCTGGTGAGATTTGTTCAAAGAAAGAATTGTAATACTCGTCATGGTATATGACAGCTAATGTTTTCTGGGTGCTGTTCTTTTTTATTTTGCAACCGTAGTGCAGAGCTAGGAAAGATCTTGAGGTTTTAACAAGGAAGTCCAAAGGCTTTAGGGAATGCTTGGGTCACTTGCAAGATTCTCATGAAATGAGGAAGCATCCACTAAACCAGGGAAATGATACTTCCCATTTTCCCTCATCTGCAATTTATTTTCCTCTCCTCAGTTTTATATTTTATGGATTCCTTAGTGCATTTTTTTCTTGGGCTTTTTCTACCTACTGAATATCTATAGTGTTGGCTTTCTATCCTGTACTGATAATTATGTAGTCATGAAAAAACTGACATTTTCCAGTTAGAGTATCAGAGGAATACACTATTTAATCAGCAGACCAGAAACAGAATTCTAGCGTTAAAACTATTATTGTCATTCCAGGTAATTTATGGGAGACTCCCTGTATCTCAAATCGACTCTAGAATAGTGGAAATGAAATTCATACCTGTTGAAATATTGATGCCTATATTGAAAAGTATATTAGAAAAGAGTTTTATTTCTTTCACTTTTAGCGGAACATTGTGAATGCTCCTGTACTTTCCTGTGTTATTATCAAAATGTCTTTTCTCTAAGTTTTAAATTATCTCAATCATGTGCCCCACTGGATTTTATTCACTGATTTTGTGCTATGAATTTAACCCATATTAATAGGAGTCATTTAAACTAAATTACTTTAATATTCCATAAATTTAGTTTCAGAGAATTCAATATTTAAATTTTAGAGAGATATTGCTTCTTGATTGCTTGCTGTTAAACTTCTTTGAGCAGTAATATATTACATAGTGGTTTAACAAATGTTGGCAGCATAACTTGTATATTGAATCTGTTTACTAAATTGTATTTAAATATCATCCTTAGAAATACCCCCAATATTCAAATAATATAATAAGCATAAAGTGATTCAGTATATTTGTTTACTTATTATAAAGCTATTGAGAGAAAAATCTGAGTTATAAGTATATGCAATGGTCTTTTCTGTGATTTATATCTTACTTGTGTTCAATTTTTTAAAATTGCATATACAAATGCTTAATAACAGGTATTCAAAGGGGATGCTATTTTATTGTTTAATATTTGGTACACACATATACTGAAAAATATATATATGAAATATTATTTATAAATATTATATCAATGTAATATTAAATGGTATTAAATATTTTTAAAATTAAGATATTAAATATTATATATATAATCCAGTAAATAAATCTGTACATAGCACCTTAAAAAGTTCAAATTTTAATAATTTCCTTTACAAAAAACTTGAAGTTCACATCAACCTCGGAAAATTGTATTTGATTTACTTGAAATATTCTTCAGTTGTCAGGTAAAAACTGGAGAATATTCAACAGCTGACATTCAGATAAGAGTTTCTCTATACTAACAAGTATATCATT
This sequence comes from Chinchilla lanigera, assembly GCF_000276665.1. Classification (NCBI taxonomy): domain Eukaryota; kingdom Metazoa; phylum Chordata; class Mammalia; order Rodentia; family Chinchillidae; genus Chinchilla; species Chinchilla lanigera. The sequence continues at coordinate 1,590,682 of NW_004955491.1, forward strand.
TTAGAAACTTTATCCTGTTTCAAAAAACATATTATTTAGCTCTAATGACTTTATCTTGGTGATCTTTGGACTAATTTCAACTCAGACTTCAAGAATATTCTTTGTAATAGCGTCAGATCTGCACCTTCTAAGAAGCAAATGTTTTCATCTTCAAATTATCTGTCTTTCTTTCCTTAATGCCTAGTAGCACTCTTTGTTTTCAAATATTTGATCTTTTTCGAATTTCTTTTCTGTCTGTGCCTATCTTAGCGTGTCTCTGGATTAGAAGAGATCAAACAATAAATAAAAAATAACCCAGACTTAAACAGGTTATTATGCAGTATTAGAAAACAACAAAGACATGCTTATTAAAATTTTATTGAATAATAAAAAAATTCTAAAAAATCCATAGTAATATTCTTAACACTGAAAGAGCATGAATGGAAAATAATATCTTTGAAATTTTTACTGAAAATGTTTAACCTAAATTTCTACATAGTCAAATCTAGAATGATAGTCAAACTATAAGGTCAATTTATACACACAAAACACAGAAATAGCTCTAGATATTTTATTTAACTCAAGGGCTCACACATGCTAGAAAGAGTCTCTACCACTGAATACACTCTGAGCTCCTCTGATTGACTGATTGATTGACTGACTGATTGATTGAGACAGGCTCTTGGTCAATTGCCTGGAGTGGTCTGGAATTTGGGATTACCCTGTCTCAGTTGTCTGAGAGGCTAGGATTGCAATAGTGGAAAACCACAGGTCAACTTTCTTCAAAACAATAGGGGATTTCCAGCACCAAAGCAAGGAAGATTTCCTGGGAAAAGAAAGACATGGTAAAAGAGGACCTATTTAGAACAATTCAATTAACCATCAGTGTAATTATACTGTTAGAAAGAAATGGAAGGAATAAAGAAAGGTTACTATGCCTTTAAACATTAGAAAGAAAAATAATACTGAAAGCATCAATGCTTAGGTAGTTTGAAGAAATAAGATTAAAGATATTTATGCAGGCAAATATAATTTTAAACTATTGGCAGGAACTAATTACAAGCATAATAAACCACTTGTTACTACAAAAATGAGATTTACATGGTCAAAATTATTGATCAATGATTTATACATAAATTATAACAGATATATATTGAGACTATATAAGGAAGGTATTTTAGCTTTAAACATCTTGGTAATATTTTATTTTAAAACAGTTTCACATATAAAAAAAGTGATACAGATTCCTCTGAATTTAATAATTCACAAAAAATTATAATTGGCACTTTTATTATTCACTTGAAGGAAATTTCTAAAATTGTTTCAGCTATTAGCCTTGTTCTCCAAAGAATTCATTTTAATTTTTATTTTATATTCATCTCAGCAAAAAATTAATGTAGCACTTAAAATATGATATTTATGTGCATTTCAGCCAGTCATTACTTAAGGCTAGGGTATACACAATTCATTTTGTAGTTTTGATTACAAAGTATTTTATAATTCAGTGTTATAACAAACTGAAACATTTTGTTGAAACATGAAAAGCATTTTAGATATTTTACAATTTTAGAATTTTCCAAAAGAACTTTTTGCCAAATGACTTAACAATTGAGAATTTTTATATAGATAAAAGCAAACCAAGGTTGAATCAACAAATTAAAAGTAATTTTAAGCATTTGTTAAAGAATAATATTCAACTTATTTACTGTTTTATATATACCACATAAACAGGATATTTTTGTTAAGATTTTAAAATAAAAAATGTATGCCATATATTTTAAAATCTGTAGAAAACTGAATTGATCAGAAATACCTAAAAGTATTATCATTGAATTATACTTTATAGTAATTAGCACTATTCTAGAAAACGCAATATTGCTTTGCTTACCATTAGCATAACTAGATGGTTCCTTCCTACAAAGGAAATTTTCTGGATAACAGAAATTTTTCCTGAAAAATATAAAAATTTAACTGTTAGAATTTATTCTTAAAAAGCTTATAGATTCTCTTTTCTCAGTAAAGATGTTGAATACAATTTGGTTTTTGATGATTAAAGCTACTTTACCAAGTAACGCAGCAGTGCCTCTAGGATATTGAGACCTGTTAAACAATATAATCAATGACTGCTGATTATGTTTTTAATTATGTTGCGTGTTTTGATGATTATTTTATCCTTTTGCCCTTGGTCAGCATGTCAACCATAACTTCTACATGATATCAGTGTGTCTAATTGTTTTAGAATCCTTTGTGTCTTCTAGCTTGTTGAATTTTTTCTGATGTTTTTAAAAATAAACAAACTACCAACCTGTCCAGATTTCTATTTTCAAGAATTAAATCCAAAGTGAGTTTAAATAATCTGTTAAGGCTGGTTAAGTCTTGTGTGTATAAATTTCATGAGTTGTAGCCCTCTAAGTTCATTATATGAAGTGACATTTTCAAGGTCAATAGCACTCCTTCAATTATTTTATATCACGTGTGGTTATACTTGTTGAAATCACTTCCAAAGAGGTTCAGGGCTAGGATAAACAATCAGAGCCTAAAACGTAATGCAGTTATATATCTATAACGTCTAAATATTCAGTGAAAGATCCATTATGGGCTATGTATAGCTGTCTTTTTCATCAGTTTTAGAGTGGGATTAAATGAAAGGATTCTTTTTTTGGCTGCCCATCCAGTGATCATCTTTCTTCTGTTTTGTTAATGCAGCTCTGGCTTTCTTTACATGTAACATTGGAAGAGTCTTCCCTCGCCTTGGGTTTGCAAAGTGTAGTAGGAAAAGGCAGTGAGTATTTAGATTTAAAGAAGTATTGCAGTAAAAGACATGGTTCCATTTATTCTTCTCAGAAGAGGCCCCTTCATGTTGAGTACTCTTATCTCATCATTTTTGCCACTTTCTGAAGCAGTTTTGGAAGTCTTTGTGTGTGTGTGTATGTGTGTGTGTGTGTGTGTGTGTGTGTATAGTTGTTCTGTTGTAGGTGACTTGATACCCTGAGGCCCTTCAGAACTTTTACATTTCAGAGTCATTTTTATAGTTGGAAAGTGCCAGAAATTGAACCGTGCCAGATTCCATGAATAAGATGGATGAGGATATACTGCAGTGTTTTACGAGCCTGCCTTTCGGGTGGATGATGGGTCCGTAGCATTCACCCTATTTTTTACTACATCATGTAAAAACACTGTGAGACAGGAATTCCTGAACTGCTCCAGAGAATCACAAGAATAAGATAAATGTGTGTGAAGTCATGGGGAGTATTTTGAAAGAGATTAATGGCAATATATCTTTTATTGTTATAAAACTGAAAAACTTGTACATTCACTGTATTTTTCATTCACCCCTTGAATGTTGGATTCACTATGAAAGGCTTAATTTCATTAGAAGACTTTTTTTTTTTCATTTTACACTGAAATTTTTATATTATCAATTTAGAGTGGATCTCATGAATTGGTAATTTTAAAAACCTCCTTCCTGTTCATATGAATACACAAACATGGTTAGAAACGACATTCAGGGTAAGAATCAGTCATGACACTGAATTTAGCACAAAACCATCGTTATGAAGGAGAATAAAATATATCAAAGAACCTTAACTCATCCAGTGTTCATGGGGACGAAAAATTTGTGTTTCAGGAGAAATAAAATATATTATCTATCAGTTATCATAGGAGTGGTCTAACACTCAACATGACTGCGATAACACATAGCTCCCAGAAAACAAGGTCTTAGCATCAAGACGTTGTGTTTCTCACCTGATAGCCGAATATATTGTCAAGATGAAGTTACAGGTATCAGGGCAGTTTTGTTGGAGGGAGCGGGATCTTTCCTCCATGCACGGTCAGTCCATCAGAAGGCTCAGCCCCTCTTAGAGCCTCAGAGTTTTCCCTGTTACCTCCCAGAGCCACTTTCCCAGCAACTGTTCACAGTAGGCTGTCCAAGGAAAGAGTTTAGACAAGCTTTGTTTGAGATCATTGCCTCCAGAAATACCGGTTTTTGCCTCACTTTACACCCATTTTGTGTTGCAAATATGTCTCTAAAGGCTTTGAACCATCAACCTGTATGAAAATATAACTACTTTTTCTGGTCTTTCTTTTGGAGAATTCCCAGATCTGAAGGACAGTAACAGGCTTCATCAGAGCAAATGTTTAGTAGGGAAATGACACAAATTTGGGATAAGTGTAACAGAAGTCACTGTCAAATGTTTGAATCAGACCCAGAACTTACAGTGCAGTCTGGTTCCTCCTCCATGGATGGGCTGAAATTGGACCCATACGCTTGGTATAAGACTAGTGGCAGAAGTAAGGATGTTTTCTTGGTACTTTCTTCTACCTTTGTCTGTGTACTTTCTTTCTATGTTTTTCTACTTAAAGTCCATGAGGTTAAGGCTTGGGAGGGGTATTTTTCAGCATTTGTAGTATACTTTCCCAGTAGTAGCCAAATTCTTGTATTTCTTCAAACATTTAAACAAATCTTTAATATTTGATTCTTCTTGGGATTTCTACTTTGTTGTTGCTGCAGGTTCTCAAAATGATTCAATCTGCCTGGATGTGTTTATCTCGTCTTAGAAGCACATATTTGATTTAGCTTAATTTGTGAATATTCAGGGGTCTTCAACGACATTTCTTTTCAGAGAGGCTTTAATTTTCATGCACTGGTTTCCTTGAGGCAGCTATTGACTTGGATCCACTTAAACTTCTTCTAAGTTCTCCTGCCAAATGCAGTGGACCTGAGGTCAGCCTTTTCTACAGTTCTCAGGAGAACCACGTCTTGGCAATGGGCCTCATATTTTATGAAACAGAAAAGAAATTAGACTTACCTTGTGAGGATAGCAAACCATGAAAAAGGATATTTCATCCAGAATCAGTTGATTTACATTTAGATCCTTTTGGAATTGTCAAGGTTGCTTTGTGTCTAGAAATCAATAAAGCTTCCTCTACAGTGTGTACATCCTTCTGTCAGGTGATCTCACCCCTCTCCAAACTTGTGCTCCTCAGTGAAAATGAGCAGTGATTATAATTTCCTAAGAAGACTCTAATGATGATCTAATCTGCTTATTCATAATGTATACACATAAAGTATCTGCTAGTACCTAAATGGAAAATATTTGTGTGAAGATGAAATTTAAGTTTATCTTCATTGCTAGTGCTGATTAAAATGTTTCCAATATTAGTAATGCCTCTAGTGTTTCACTATTGGATGTGGTCTTGACTGCCTGAGAGAGTGATTTTATTGAACTGAAGAAATATCTTCTAATTTTCATTTCTGTAAAAGTTATTATAAGAAATATATATTGAACTCTTTAAGTGCTCTTTTGGCATCCACCAAGAGGGGAATGTCTTTGGCCTATTGATGCAATATATTTTATTAATGGATTTCCTAGTATTGAATTGTATGTGGTGGGAGAAATTTTATAGTATAGGGATGGCTTATATTTCAGCAAGAATAGTAAATAAATGAGATTGGTTGCAGCTTTTGTGTACCTTCTTTTTTTCAGTATATTGTTTCTGTTCCTTGCTAGTCTGTTTAGAAGAATTTGGAAGAAGTAGATTTCATTAATTCTCTAAAAGAAGTTCTACAGCACACAGTGCCAATGAGTTGGTATATACTTCTGAAATTTTATTTTTATTTTTTATGCATCTTCATATGTACTATTGTACATTTTTATACTTTCAATTAAAAATATACCCATATTATTTTGTCACTTATATCATCTTTCTCAAAATTTCTGCAAATGAATTTCATTCTCTTCTTTTTTTAAATTAAACTTTAACAATCTTGTCTATTTTATTTTTTCTCAACAATGAAGCAGGTTTTTTTTTCTTTTGGATTTTATTATATTTTGGTGTTCAGGTTTTCTTTTTTATACTTTTTAAATTTTTTTCTTTGTTATATTTCCAAAGCTTTTAGGTTGAGGGTCAGTGTATATCTACCATTTGTTTTTTTTTTTTCTGAGTATATTTGTGTACATATATTAGATTTTCTTAGAGTACAGTGATTGATTGTAATATATCAAGTACTTTCCTCAATTATTTTAGGATTGTTATTTTTTCCAGTGACCTGTAACTATATGTTAATTTTCTTTTCAAAATTTTTTCCCTATCCAACACTTTGAGGTCTTTGTGTTTAAACATTTGTGCTATTTTTTTTCAATTTGATTAAAGAGTTTGATCTGAAGTATTTACAATTAAATAATTTTTCTTCACAGATTGGGAAAAATTTCACAAATAATTAAAAATAATATTAGATTTTGTCTCTTTGAAAAGTCTAGTAAAGATTCCCTTGTCTAGAAAAATTTGTAGACTGTTCTCAAGGATGTAGACCTGTCTCCTTATCAATAAGACACTGATTACTTACAACAATATGGCCCATTAGAGCTCAAAGAGTAATGAGAACTTAGCCATGCTTCCAAGATCTTTGGCAGTAAACTTCAGCATCATGCCACAATCACAGATCACAGAAATTCTACCACATAACAGGCACCCAGCACCCCTGAAGGAGAACAGCTATGCTAATTGGTTCAATACAAAATAATATGGGCATTAGCATGTGCTGATTTTTCAAGCCATAGTGATGGGCCTCTAATTTTCTCAGTTTTCTCCCTGTAGTGATTTTCCCTGCTCTTGTTTATGGGCTTCCTTCCTAAGAAAAGCTGTAGCTGAATCTGCTCAACAATGTTTTAAATAGAACAGCAAGTAAGAGCCAGAAGCAAGGCCAACGTATGCTCCTCTGTTTACTCATTCCTGGATGCTGTTTCTGAACTTCCATCCGGAAGAACTAGGCTGTGGTGCCAGCCAGATAAGGTTGAAGTTTTCCTCCCAAGTCTGCTCTTTTATGGAAACAGGAAAGCCTCCCTTCCTTTCTATTTTATCTGGAATCTAGAGCACAGAACTTCCTGATGCATCACTAGCTTAGGTTCTCTGTGGGACTGGAAACTATAAGTAGACATTGTCCCCAAAGCCCAGGGGAAAATGAATCACTTACGCTTCCCTGAACTGGGAGTGATTAGTTCTGAAATGCTCCTTCTCGATGACTTGGAAAGTGTCTTTCAAATTTTGATACAGTTTCCGGTCATCTTCTCGAACTCACTGTATCTCCGCGGTAGCATGAAAGCAGCAGATCATCAGAAAATTCAGGAACTGCTCGTGATTGAAAGCTCTGCAAAGTGTGACAGGTTAAATGAGATGGTTTAAGTAAGAGTGAGAAGAATGTACCAGACATATGGAGAATACTGTGAGCTCCATACACCTATTCACTATTAGCATTATCTTTATTTTTATCACTTTTAGGAGGGTCCATTTTGTTGTGTGCTGTTTTCCACACAGTCTCAGAACAGAGGTTCAAATCAATCTTGAACTAATATTGAATCTTGCAATATTATAATCAAGGACCTTGGAGAACTAGAGTAATTTCAGGTCAGAAGCAGTCTTGTTTTCAGTTCCTGTGACACTACAGATTCTATTACTTTTTTCTTCTCCTTTTCAAAAAGTTATAAAGAGTGAAAGCTGTCAAGTTCTGTCAAAATGAGTTTGGAATAAAGTGTTATTCAGCATCTAGCTACATTATGTCCTGGATTTAAATATACCATAAGTATCACACCCTGTAGCAAATATGCCAAGATGGATAGACAACTCAACTCCCAGAAAGGGATTCACAGGATTCATCTGCAAATTTTCTATGAATTCTTCCCTCAAGGTTTTTTTTTTCTAAAGATCTCAATTATGGAATCAAAATGAATTATAATCCATCTAGAGTGAAAATAAGACCTGAGAGATAATAATCATCCATGTCTTCAAGTTATAATCAAACTTGAAGAGGCAATACTCTTATTTTTTTTTTTTTTTTTTTTTTTT
>NW_004955491.1:1598605-1689024 GCF_000276665.1 Chinchilla lanigera
TTTTTTTTTTTGGTTTTTCTCCGGTACCAGGAACCGAACTCACGACCTTGCGCTTGCCAGGCAGGCGCTTTTGCCGCTGAGCTAAATCCCCAGCCCTGGCAATACTCTTATTGAAGCAAATTGATATTGCAACTTTACTGTGACCTAAATGCCTGTGCCCTGGATTTTTAATTTTTGGGAAACATCCTCCACTTCTGATAAAAAGGTGTTTTAGTTACTGGACTACCAACAATGTTCCCATACTCTGAGTCAGTATTATAGACTACTGTTTATAACACATAATCAGATTGAGTTTCAGCAGACTATACTGCCTACAGTCTAGTCAGTTCCATGAAAGGAGAGGTTAAGTTCCCATTAGAGAAACAGACAGTGGGCTAGGAGTCATAAAAGTCACATTCTGTTCTCAGCCTTCCTAGATGTTCTAGAAATCTCTGAGAAATTACTTTTGCAAATTTCACTATGATCTCATTGATATTTTTCAATTACCCTCAAATTTCTCCAGATTTTTGTATAATTCTTTCATGGACTTTCAGTTTATTTTCAATTGGGTTCACTAATTCCGAGAAAGTCTACAGACTTTCTTGAAACACAATTTTCCATTCATCTGAAAAATAATTGGTATCAAGTTCTAGAATTTATAATTAGTTGGTGGGCTGGATACATCCTCTTCAAGGACTATCTACAACCTAGGGCAGCTCTATTTCCATAAGGAAAACTGTATACATCACCTGCTGACCTTAATACGTAAAAATTAACATCTTCTTGATTTTATAAAACAAATAATTTGACTTAGTGCCCATTTTCATGACTAGAACATTTTCTCTGGGGTAATTTGAGCTCAGTCCTTGAAAAAGATGCTCCACATCCATATACCATTCTCAGAACATTTAATAACATTCAAATTTTGAAAGTAGTCTCCTGGCTTTAGACTAAGTATAGCTGCCATTTAAGCATTTATCAGCAAAATCCTTAAGGTGTGCTCAGAGTCAAATTATGTTTGTCTGCATACACATTCCATCTTTATTCAACTCAACCACTGGACATTGGCTGCTTTTGATTACTAACGACACTACTGGAAATTTTACTACACAAACATGTGCATTGGTCCACCCTTCCCAAGATTCAATAATTTAGGTGAATATAAAAGATCCAATATTAACATGCATTAGTTCTCTAGGACTGCTATGAGAAAGTAGCACACACTGGTTGGTTTAAACTAAGACAGTGCATTCCCCCATAGTACTAGAGGCTGAGTCTGAAATCACAGCATTGTCTGGTCTATGCTCCTTCCCAAGAGCAGGGAGGCATCCTCTCCTACTGCTTTCAGCCTTGCAGGGCTGCTGGCGAGCCTTGATACTCTTTGTAACAGCCTCATGGCAATCTCTTCTCTCATCTTCTCCTATTTCCTTTGTGCCTCTGATTCTGTGCCCAATTTTCCTCTTATAAAGAAACTCATCCTAACCCTATATGGCCTCATCTCATCGTGATAATATTCACAAAGGTGTTCTTTCCAAATAAGATCACATTCACAGACTGAATGATAGTGGGAATTTTAGAGAAATCCTATACAACCCAGTGCACAAGATATCGAAGTACTCCACCTGTTTGGTACATCCAGAATCCATCTGCTCAAAATAGGAGATATTCCACCTTCATAGATACTCTGGGTTGTCTGGAAAAGAACTGTTATGGTTTAAATAAGGAATGATACCCAAACGTCTCATGTGCTCAGAGGTAAGATTTTGGAAGTTGATTGGATTATGGGTGCTGTACTTATCCATTAAACCATGGATGAGTTTAGAGCTAAATGTGCTTTTGGGAGGTGGGCACTGGTAGAAGATACTAATCACTCACAAGGGGCTAACTCAGAACGCTTTATATCCCTCCCCAGCTCCTCCCTTTCGCTCTTTTCTTCCTGGCCAACATGACGTGAGCTTCCCTCCCTATGTTCTTCTGACACGCCATCTTTGTCTTGGAACCAGCTATCCTGCAAGGACTGAGACCTCCCAAACCAGGAGCCCAAATAAAATTGTCCTCCTTTAACTTCCAGTCATTGAGTTTTGTGTTCTAATCACAAGGAAAATGATCAAACAGTCAAGTTTTGAAAAAGTCCTACTTGAAGTTTTCCCTAAGTAAATGAAAAATCACCCTTTGGGATAATGATCTTCAATCTAAGGCACAGATAAATTCTTGCAGTGCACAACTATATTCCAAATATTAAATAGATGAAAAGCTTCTAAAAAAATCATATTCCAGGACTTCGTACTCCATACTTGCTATTTTCTCACATTTAATTTGAAGTTTTCCCATTCAAAGTGGTATACATCACTAATTTCCTTTCTTTCTTGCCACCTGACCAAAGGAAAAAAATGGGAGGGGGGCTTTGTATGGTGTAAAATAGAGAGGCAGTTTGAAATATGAATTATTTTACAGAAAGTGCATTTTAATTGAGGCAGCAATGTTTGTCCTTGCTTATATACATTTTTATTCCTAGAATAGACTAAGAAATAAGGAATTTTGAGGGATTGAAATATGTTTTCAGAGTAAGGCGACATAGAAAATATGACAATTTTCATGTGGAGATCCTGCCTCTTCCATTTGCCAACTAATATCAGGAAATTAATCACTCCTGAGAGAGCCCTTGAAAGCCAAACAAAGGAGGTAAGTTAGATAAATTAAAAATGGCAAGACACTATTTCATCCATTCAGGATAGTTATAGGAAGACTCTCTTATCTATCCATCTTAGAACTAGATTTCAGAATGAGATGGTTGCCGTAGGAATGCATATTAATGCGTTGATTTGAATTGAAAAATTAAGACAGACTTTCTCTGACAGAAAGAATTCTGATCTTTCTGATTAGTTTGAAAATATTGACTGGTTTTGCTAGTTAGGTTATATGACTGACACTTTCTAAATTAAGTAAGGTAAATCTGTAGGTTTTGACACACATATATAATACAGAGTATGGTAAGATTAAAATATTTTACCCAAAACATTTATTAGCAGAAACATATTGAAATGAGCAATGTTTCAATCTCTGCAAATCTTTCTGATTATACAGATTTAATGAAGATGTGTCATGATGAAAGATTAACATTATAAGTAAGAAGAACTTCGCAAATTTCAGAAAGGCTTACTCTGTAGATTTGTTTTGTCTTGGTTTTTGTTTGTTTTTGTGCATTTCCTAGAAATTAGACTGAATAGTTCTGATGACAAGATAAGAAACTCATTTGCAAGTGAGGTAGAAATATTGAAAAATTATGTCTAACATAAGTTAAACTTGTCAATGACAATTTTTATATGCAATATAAGTGATCTTTTATGATAACAAAAAATACGTTGCAATTTTTAAATGGATACGTTCTGAGTCCAATTCAAAAATGATGCATAGCAAATTTTAAATTATTATTTTGTTTTCTTCAGTACAAATTAGCTCAAATATTTGATAAAAATCACTGTTCTTCGAAACAGCCTGAATTATCACAAGCATGAGAATCATAGAGAATAAAGAAAACTTGCCTGATACTCATTCTTTTGCAATGAATCAATTGCTGAAAATAAAATAGCATTACTTTATTAATCAGATTATTCTAATATGTGGCTCAGAAGATTTTTGTGACTCTGATTATTTTTATGGGAATACTTATATGAACAAGGTTCATTCTATTTTGTTCAGCTAAAACCAGGTTTTCTTAGTACTTAATTCTACACGAATATTTTTGAATCCTCAAATAAAGATTCTTTATTAAGTAATTCTAATCAATAAATATATCTCTATATTTTAATATATGTCATACATATTTACATGCACTAAACTTGGTAGAATACATGTGTTTGCATATTTGAAGTAAAATATATCATCATGGATTTCAATGGAAAAATATAAGATGAGTCAAATGATAGGATGAAATTTGGAAAAACACTTCTAATCTAACTAACAAGAGATTTTCTTACTACAGATAGAGCTTCCAGAAATTGAGAAGAAAATGCCAGCCATCCAGTAGAAGATGGGTGAAGGTATTAATCAAGAATTCTGAACTACAGGGACTGTAAATTCAGAAGAGGATTCATCCCAGTCTCAGTTTTGGAAATGCAAGCTCAAGCAGCACTAAGACATAGTTTCTCATTTAGCCTATTGGGAAACTTCCCAAAGTGTGTTGGCGGTGCTGATAAATTGTTGTCATACAAATGGTATTATTCCTATAGAATGACAATTGGTAATGTCTATCAAAAATTTACATGTATCTCTCAACTCAACAATCCCAATTTTGGAAAACTGGTCTACCTCTGATCGTTTCTATAATGTAAATCAACAACCTGAGAATCTTACCACAAGTCTTTATGTATTGTTCATCACATGGGTGTTGCAGGTCAGCTTCTGATTTGTCCGATGCCTTCTCATTCCTGTGCCAGGTCGAGGTAGCAATTGCTGTGAGTGATATGAATTCTTATGTCAGTGGGGGATGGTAAAAGGAAACAGAGCTTCTTGTGTATCCGATCAGAATTAGGACATTGTTACTTCTGCCTATATTTTGTTAAACAGATAAGTTCTCTGCTTACAACCAAAGTAACCAGAGTAGTGTTTTGTTTCTGCTTCCTGGGGAGCACCATACCATCATATTTTGAGGGTATAATCCTAGCACAGGAGGAAGCAAAGAGTGAGAAAGCATATCCTCTGACCCATACATCACGTGCAACACTGAAACATTATTCATTGCAGCATTGTTAATAATAAAAAGAGCATTGATTTATAAACATTTGTGAGGGGGCATCCTGGAGTCTCCCTATACCCATCTTTTCTCCTAGAAGAATGCATTGACAGCAATGTTATCTGTGTTAAGAATCCTTATTTCTAGCAGCAATTGTGCTTGAGTTATTTCAAGATGTAAAGTGATCCTTCCTGGACTACAGATCTTATATCATTTATAACATGAAATTGGGCTTCCAGTTCATTAATTCAGTAGATATTTATTGAGGGCCTGGTACAATCCAGGCTGATTTATACTGAGGAAATCTGATGGATGGGTTCTGTAAGAAGCAGAACTAACCTATACAAAACAGAAGTTCAATATTTCTCAATCCCACATTTCCTTACAATTTGGCCTCTGCAAATTTGTGCTAGCCCAGGTTATGAGACAGAGATTTGAGAGTGAGAAACTGTGGTCGGGTTTTTCACAATGGGCCTTTCTCAAAGTCTCTGAGAAGAAAAACTTTAGAAAAAAATTAATTCAACCTGAAAAGGGCATCAAGAGCCTTAGGGCCTAATATTATTTCAGAACATCTGTGGGGAGCAGCTGAAGCTGGAGATTGATCACAGGTGCAAGGCTAAAGCAAGAACAGCCTTGAAACTACAGAGTACCCTAGGCGAGCCATGTGAATAAGCTATGCCAGCCCTCAGAACACCGGGTGCCCTAGCGAGCCATGTGAATAAGCTAATAGACAGAGAGATGTCACCTGACATCAAGCTGCTGAGTGTAAAAAATAAATGCACTGCAGCCCTTAGGCATTTCTTTTTCTCCCAGTAGGAGGGAGGGCTCCACCTGACCTCAGCTTTCTGTATTCTTACTCTTGTTTTTCCTTCTTCATCCTCCACCGTCTGCTCCCCCAGGAATATGGAGAGCTGTACTGGATGAGGCAAACATCTGTGCAAGTTCCTATCACCAAATAAATTAAAAAAAAAAGACTTTGATGAGAATATCATTCCTGAGAAGACAGAAGGGGAGTTGAATATGGAGAGAAACATAGCATGTTTTACATCACTTCAGAAGGAGAGAATCTAACGACATTCAACTTGCATGGGATGTAGTTGGTCCAGTAGGGTTCTCAAAGTAGAGATATCATACTTGCAGCTTAGACATTCTATAGCATTTTTTAGAATAATAATTGGGGATTGAAGTTATGTGACAGAGAAGCAGAGCAGGTGTGGAGGAAAAACTATTTCACACCAGGACATGAGAAAGCCCACAAGAAGTCATTCTCAGTCTTTCAGTGCCTGCCTTACTTTATTGGCAATGGGATACTCATATTCGGTTGTTAATTCTTAGGAGTAGATTTCAGGTCTCTACCAGAAACAAAGTCTTGAGAATGACTGATAGAAGGCATTGGTACCAAGTGAAGTTTTTGATCAGGGGTTGGAAGATTATAGCCTCAGCCTACTTCCTGCATTGTTTTATTAGGATATCCTATGTCTATTTGTAGACCAGTTGTCTCTGGCTAAATTCATGATATAACAGCAGAGTTTAGTAGTTGATACATTTCCATGACCTACAAAGCTGAAGGTATTTACTATTTAGTCCTTTGTAGAGCACGTTTTCACACTTCTGTTCTAGAGGCTGCTAGGTTAGTGGTTGTATTACTCCTCTCAGGCTGCCATACATGTTACTACAGACAAAGAGGCTTAAGCCATGGTAATTTTCTCATACTTGAACTCACAGTGATCTTCCTGCCTCAGCCTCCTGAGTACTGGGATTACAGGCATGTGCCACCATGCTTAGCCTTAGTTTTTCAAATTAAAAGTCTGCATTCAAGCTGCTTTGGGGTTAGTTTTTAGTGATCCTGGACTAGCTGATTTGTAGAAGGTATCTTCAATCTTTATCTTCATATGATTCTTCCTTTAAGCATGAAGACACAAAAGTTCTTGATATTACATCTGCTGATAGACACTGATCCTGCCAGAGTTGATCCTAATCCTAATGACCTCATTTAACCCTAATTACCCTTTCAAAGTGTCTGTATTAGCTCCCCTATTGCTGGACACAGTAGTTACCATCCACAACTTACAAAAGAAGAGGTTTAGTTTTGCTTCTGGTTTAAGGGATTCAGTCCATGGTTGTCTGGCTCCAACACAGAAGCATCATAGTAAAAGTTCATGATACAAGAAAGGTTCTCTGTTCATTGTGGCCAGTTAATCAAGTGAGAGGGGAGGACCCAGGAGATGGACAAATACCATCCAAGGAAATCTGCCATGACATACATTTTCCCACCAGGCCTCACCTCCTCCAGCTCATTTAGCTATGTACTCACCAGTGGCTCAATCTACTGATGAGTATAGCTCTGCTCTTATCCAACAACCTTCCAAAGGCCCTGCCTCAGACTTCCAGGGAACATTCCAGATCTAAACCATAACAGACTCCATCTCTAATTATAGTCAGATATGAAGTTTGTGATTCTATATTTAAATTTTGGAGAAAAACAATTTAATCCATAACAACACTTCTAATCTTCATTATTAGATGAGCAAATGAGAGGATTATCTGTATGAGCATGCCTATTATGGGTAAGGACAGGTATATAGCAAGTGTTTGAGTGGCACAGGGAATTAAATATACACTATTGATCACCAAAAATTAGCTTTTACAATATTTGAAAAAAAAATTACCTACAGTATTTACATTAGTGTTTTCAAATAAATAACAACATGACAACAATAATCACCATGTCTTTAATCCTTCTGGGAAGATACTCAGCAGGGGAATTGCTGGTTCAAATGGGACCTCTACTCCTAATTTTTGAGGAATCCGTGCTAATTTCCACAGTGATTGTTCCAGTCTGCACTCCTATCAACAGTAGAGAAGGTTTTCTTTTTCACTACATCCATGCCACCATTCGTTATTAGTTGATTTCATGATAACTGCCATTTTTTCTAGAGTGAGATTAAATCTCAGTATTGTTTTCATTTGCATTTCTTGAGTGAACAGTGATGCTGAGCATTTTTCTCATATATTTATTTGACATTTGTATTTCTTCCTGTGAGAAGTGTGTATTCATCTCAGATTCCCATTTTTGAATTGGTGGGTGTACTTTCTTCAATTTTTTATATATTCTAGATATTAGCCCTTTGTCTGAGGGACACATGGCTAAAACTTTTTTCCACTTTGTGAGTTATATTTTCACTCTGTCGGTAATTTCTTTCCCCATGCAGAAGATTTTTTATACAATGAGATTTTTTATAGTTATTGATTCTTTGTAGTATTTCCCATATGATCAGAGTTTTATTCATGAAATTTTTCTATTCTGTTTTATTTATTCTATTTTAATTTTCCTATATCCATTAAAAATGTCTCACCACAGTGATATATGTGTGCCCATGTTTATAGCAGCAGAGCTTGTAATAGCTAAATCATGGAAATAATCCAAATGCCCATCCACTGAGGAATGGATAAAAAAGATATGGAGTTTTCCTATATAATGGAGTATTTCTTAGACATAAAGAAGGACAAACTCGAGACATCTTAGAGAAATGGATGCACTTTGAAATCATATTCTTAAATAGAATTAATTTGACACACATATATAAGTATCACATTGTTTCTTTGATGTGAGAAGACAAAGAGTAAATAAGGACTAAAGTGTAAAATAAGTATTGTGAAATGGGAAAAAATTGTTCAAAAGAAAGAGGAATTAGACAGGAGCAAGGGGGAAAAGCAGAGAAAAGATAAATGAAGGATAAAATGGAAACAAAGCATTGTAAATGAGGAAGGCAAGAAGAGTTGAAGGGAAGGGATTAAAAAAAACAAGATCTAGGATATATATATATAAAAAAAAAAGATCTAGGATATATCATGTATGGCCACAGTTAAAGAAAAAACAGTTTTTTAAAGTAAAGTCCTAACTCCTTAAAAAAATAATCACCACTCTCCCTTACCAATTTAAATTGTACTGAAGTACTGTAATAGGTGTTAAAGTACTTGAAACTTAGGTACTCACTCATTTTTTCCCTCAGTTTTCCAAAATAAGTCCCCTCATTTCTGTCTTGTATGTGTGTGTGTGTGTGTGTGTGTGTGTGTGTGTGTGTGTGTGTGAGAGAGTCTGCTTTCTGTCACTGTGAAAGAGTACCTGAGATAAAGAAGTTTAAGTTTTACTTGGCTCAGTGTTTCAGAGGTGTCAGTCCATGGATGCTTGGCCTTGCTGACTTAAGCCTGTGGTAGCACAGGACATCATGTTGGGAGCAACTTGTTCATCTTGTGGTATCCTGGAAGGAGCAAAAGGAAGAGAGGGAGAGGGAAAGGAGATGAGGAGAGAGAGAGAGAGAGAGAGAGAGAGAGAGAGAGAGAGAGAGAGAGAGAGAGAGAGAATATCAAGGGAAAACCTTCAGTAGCTTCCCTCTACTAGATCCTGCTTTCAAAAAGTTTCACTAGCAACAGGTGTCCCCACAGGCTGGAGACCAAGCCTTCAAATATGGGGCTTTCCGTGTCACCACTACAAGAAAGTAAAGGTGACTGATAAATGTTTTTCCTTAACTCTGATGATGGTAGCATGAGTATATATATGTTCAACCCATCAAACTGTAGACATTAATTATGTTCAGTTTTTTGTACAGTAATTATCGCTCAATGAAATTAAAAATAAGAGTGCTAAAATATTTTGTGATATGTTCGCTTTGGCAGCACATATACCAAAATAGCTTGTGATGTTTCTTCTAGTAAACTGTCTAAATGCATAAATCCATAAATATATAGACCTAATTTTTTTGTTTGTTTGTTTGTTTTTTGTTTTTTGTTTTTCTCTGGTACCGGGAACCAAACTCACGACCTTGCGCTTGCCAGGCAGGCGCTTTGCCGCTGAGCTAAATCCCCAGCCTCATATAGACCTAATTTGAGTGAGATCATACTACATTATTGCTTAGTATTTCATTTTATTTCTATTTTAAAATATATATTATTGTGTGCATTTGAGATTTATAATTAAAATGACATGGACATAGACAGTAGCACAGTTACTATAGTGAGTGAGACAGATTAATATTACTTTCCTGCCACATAGTTCATTTTTTAATTTGATAAATTTTCAGGGCTTATATTGATATTTGACCTAAGTTTCTTAAATTTTAATTTATAAATCAAATGAATTTAATCAGATTAATTAGGAGTCAGTCTTTCTAAAATAACATTTTACTTTTTAATTAAAAAATAGTATAATAGAATTTCCATCGATAATTTGACATAAAAGTAATCCAAAATAGACATTTTCTACTTTTATTTGATTTCTCCTGCAATAAAGAAATAGACAACTCTTTAGTTCTAGAAAATTGACCAGGTTATTCCTGGAAGATACAGTAAAGTAAAGGTACCCTTTCCCCTGGAATTATCTACATTTTGATCCCAAATAATATTCTAGAAGCCTAGCAGGACACATTCAAGAAGACATCTTGAAATTCATATTGGACTGAATACAACTAGACATATGGCTTGCTTGATCTTTGCATACCAAAATCAATTTATTTGACACATATATTTTTGACTTGTAGTTTATTTGCTAAAATGCTGTGGAACATTTCAATAGACAAATACCTAACTGATAGTAATCATACTGCTTCATTTATTGCTGATTTCAGGAGGTCTCATTTCAAAATTTCTCAGGAAGAAAATCATATAAGTTGATATATGTAGTAAAAGTAAACAGAATAGTAATTTTAGTAGATTTTAAACAGCATAGACATTGCATTTTTATTTTTGGAGCTCTTCATTCAATGAGAACCCATTTCACATTTTTTGTTATCATGTTTGTGGATTTATCAGTTTGTGCTTATTTGTTCTCTGTCATTGCTAAAAATACAATTATATCAAAAATAAGTTTGGAGAGGTTTAATAAATCTTGTATAATTGACTATTATTTGTACGAGAATCCAAAAGTGATTAAAAATTTAGTTCTTTAGAAGTCTAAATCTTCCACTTTGGGGCTGGGGATTTAGCTCAGCGGCAAAAGCGCCTGCCTGGCAAGCGCAAGGTCGTGAGTTCGGTTCCCGGTACCGGAGAAAAACAAAAAAACAAACAAACAAAAAATCTTCCACTTTTATAGTCTTCATCACTGCTGAGTGTAATGTGCAGGCCTCTCTTAACTTGAAAGGTGTCTGTGGTACTGCCCAGTATCCACTCAGCTCCGGGGGACAAATTATGCAATTCTTGGTCTAAGTGTGGTCATAACATGCAATATTCAGTCCTCAGTTGTTCTGGGAAATAGACAAAATAACACAGAGCAAAAATATTGCAATTCACTCTGTCTCCTCTATTTCCCTTGTGAAGAATCATGGGAACAAATAATAATTGCCAACCCACATTAAAATGAAGAGAAAATCCAAACCATTTTTCTCTTCCATGCCATCTATTGGAATTAAATTCACAGTTAACACTTACATCTCACACAAGGTTTTTTTTTTTTTTTTTTTGCAGCTTATCATTTTCTCTAGATGACCCCTAAAGAAAGTTATCTTAGTTATATAGAGAGAAATTTTCACTTGAGCAGTCATTTTCTGAAGGATATTTCATACCGAACAGACTTTGAAATCTCATTTTTCATCTACCTGCTAAACCTATTGAAAATGTCTTCACAGTACCTGAAACATTTTCTCTGATGAAATATATCATTTTACATTACTCAGATGTTCTGAAAATTCATAAAGTGGCAATCATAATTTATTGAAATTTCCTTCTGCCAGTCAGAAATGAATAAAACTGTACAGTAGATTCAAGGGGAAAGGAAAAAAAGAAAAGAAAAATGAAAAGAGTCACATCGATACCTTTGGTTTAGAAGTAATGTAAGGTTGTTGCTGGTAACCAATCTTAATTTGAGTGGTTTTCTATAATTCATATTGTTTGTTTGCTTCAAATTTGTGGAAATGGCCTAAAGCTCTGGTGCACTTTATACTACAGATCTTCATTAAGCTTGTTCTCTCACTTTGCTCAGTAATTATTCAACATTTATCCACTGGACTCAAACAACCTAGCCTTATTTCCTTTGTGTCCTAACACAGTACTTAGCACCCAGCTTCTTTCTTAAGATCACATTAGAAATTGTCAGCCTGCTTTTCATGGTTGTTCATCTTTGTGCAATTTAGCCAACAACCTGTATTCAACCGCACTCATCTTTTCCTCCTTTTTTTTCTCCTTTCATCTTAGAGAAAATATCTCTTCCCTCGGCAGAGATTGGACCAGCTGAGGTGGCTTGCTTTATGCCTTCACAGGCACTTTGCTCAGTGCAGCCAACAGATTTCTCCCATGCTTCTCCCTTTGCTGAGTTCCTAATAGGACTTAATTCTTCCCTCCGATCGCTTTTGTCTCTTAGGTCTTACTGCCCATCTACTGTCTTGGAGACTTTTTATTTGTAAAAGATCCTATAACAAAGTACAGGATCCTCATTTTGATTTACACTCTCAATGAGCTACTTACACTATTAAGGATATATATATATATATATGGAGAGAGAGAGAAAGCCCAAAATGTGTGCACACTTCAGCAGTTCGCTGTCCCAGTAAATGTCTGCAAGCTCATGGCCACCACTTTGAGCCCCTCCTGTAATTGTAGAGGCCAAAGGTAACTTGCATTGGTCTCATGATGTCTCCATAAATTCTGCATTAAAATATTTATACAAGTTTTTCTTTCTTGATGTATATATATTTTTTTGCCAGATTCTGTCATTTGGATATATGAAAAATATAAAAAATGTATAGGGGCATTAAAGACAACAAACTCAACCTTTCCTACCAGTAATTTTACATAGTAGAAATTCAATAAATATACTTACTCTTCATCTCTCTAAATAATATACTTACAATGTTAAATTTTCAAAGTTGTTTTTCTATTGTGACACTCAATGGTTTAGCTAATTCATTAATGATATAGAACTGTACTCTGCTTTCATAACCTCATATATTTTAAAATTCTTTTTCTTATGTCCTGAGCTTTCCACTAAATATTTTCACAGTTTAGTTTCTAAAATAAACTATCTGGGCCTTTATTCTTGCTTTTCCATTTCCTTATTAACTTTATCTCCTATCATTAATCATTACTGTACTTATAAAAAGTTGGTAATCACATTTTTGTCTTGAAGAACAAACAATTCTCCCATTCTCAGCTCTTAGTCTGCTTGTAATAGTAGGAAATCCATAAATACATAATCATTGTAATATCACCTTTACTTGATTTTCAGTTTGTGTCCTGTGGCTACATGGCGTTATGAGGATGTACGTGGTGACTCACATCTGTAATCTCAGCCCTCAGGGAGACTGAGGCAGGAGGATTACAATTTTGAGCCCAACCTGGGCATCTTAGTGACAGAAAAATCCTGATTCAAAATTTTAAAAAGATGAAAAAAAAAAAAAAAAGGCTGAGGATGTAGCTCATTTAGAGGCCCTAAATT
Source organism: Chinchilla lanigera (assembly GCF_000276665.1). NCBI lineage: Eukaryota > Metazoa > Chordata > Mammalia > Rodentia > Chinchillidae > Chinchilla > Chinchilla lanigera. Next base: position 1,611,742 of record NW_004955491.1, read on the forward strand.
CAATCCAGAGTACTACAAAAAAAAAAAATTCTAGTATAAAATAAGTTCTCTGAAATTCCATATGCTAATGTAGTTTATAACTGTTGTGTAAACGTGTTTCTAATAAGTATTTAAAACACACTTGCTTTCGCCCATTTAATGATGTTTTAACAGGATATCACAGATGATGTTTCTATTCATTTTTCATAGTTCTGGAGTCTAGAAAGTCCAAGGTCAAGACACTAGCAGGTCCTTTACCTGCTGGGGGTGCAGCTTCCACTTCCAAGATGGCTGTGTGACTCCTCATTCATGTAGACCTTGCTTGCCCTGGGGACAGTCACCTCCAAGAGGTCCCACTCCTTAACATTATCATGCTGGCCACTACATTTCAGCACCTGAACTATGGTATCCACACATGGAAATTGTAGAGGCACACTCGGTTGTCTTGACAGCACTAGCATTCTCTTTCATTTGGAATGACTGACTCCTGGTTAAGTAACATTCATTTTCCACCTGGTGGATTCCTCCATTTTATCTTATGCTTTTCTCTTTGTTGGGTTGCTCTCTCTTTTTTCCTCTCTTCTCTCCTTCCCTTCTCTCTTCCTTGTTTTCCTTCATTTCTCTCCTCCACCTCTTGTGTCAGCTCAGATCTCTGCAATCCTCTGTCTCTCCCACTCTGTGTCTCTCTTCCTGTTTTCTCTCAATGGATACTATTTTTTCCCCTGTGCTATATTTTAATATAATCCTTAAGTAACTTCTTTAGAAGAACTGCATAAAGATAATATCTTAAATACTTTTAAGCCCCAAGGTGTTAGTATCTTCTCTTACAGTTCTGATATTAGATTCCTGATTCACCAGAATTTTTTTCACCTAATCTTAAATACAAAATTATATTGATCTTTGCATTTAAAGACACAGTTGTGAAACACTTTCATTGTGATTCTCATTTTTTCCCTTTGGTGTTATTTTGCTTGTTTATTCTCTGCAGAAGCTCTTAATTACCTTTAGGATTACTTAAAATATACTTACATTGCAATCCCAAAATAAAATTTTGTCTTCATTTTAGTTTATGTGCTTGAATCTAATCTAACCCTTTGATTTGTAATACACATTAAACTCTTGAGATTTTGGAATATTCTACTCTGAAATCTGATGTTTTCTTCTCTTATTAGTTTTCTTATTAACTGAAACTCACCACGATACCTTTTGACTTATATGTTTACTTTCCTCTAAATTTATGTGACTTTTCACTTTGATTTGGACTTCAGAGAAACTGTTAGCATTATGTTGCTGGATTTATATTGTATATTTTCATTAATTTTTTATATGTTTTAATGTCAGTAATTCCTTCTTGTTCCATGATTAATGATTTTAGAATAACTTGGGTAGTGTTAAGTTGACAATTGTATTTTACTCTTACTAAGGATCTTAATTAATATTTTGTTTTCTTCTAATGTTGTCTGCTGAATGATAAATACATGCACAATGAGACTCTGCAGAACATGTTTGTGCAGTGGCTCATTACCTGTGTGGACTGCAGGTGGTCCTGGGGTTCTCTGATGGGAGATGAGGGGACTACATATATGAAGTTTTTAGAAATAAGACAAGGTTTTTGATTGGTTAAAGTAGAACACTAACTTTATAGTCTTGTGCAGAAGATAGGTATTTGTTTCTGAGTTCTTAAATGCCTTTTAGGTGGGTTTTGGGTTTGTGTACATAGGAACAGAGAGCTCAAGAGCAGTCTCAGCCTAACACCGCACAGGTTTTAAAAACTGTTTCAAAAGTTGTCTTCTTCACTGTGTCCTGTTCATTTCCTTCAAGTCAATCCTTTCATCATACTTTTTCTTTCCTTTTTTTCAACCAAAATCTGAATCTCAATACTTTTATCCATGTTCCAGATTTGTCTAAAGTATATTGTGACTACTGATTTGTATTTCTTAGTGTCATATGACCTACATCATATGGTGACATTTTGGTCAATAAAATATTGCATGCATGACTATGGTACCATAATATTACATGGCCTTATGACACTGTAGCCATCTTAGATTAAGGGCAGTGACAGAACTGCTTAACAAAGCATTTCTCAGAATACCACTCCTTTGTTCCTTTGAGAGCAAAGGAATAATACAGTTCCTTGGGAGCTGTGCAAATTCAGGCTTGTTTTGAGAATGGCCAGCATTGCTCAGGGAGTGGCCTGGATCCAGCTGTCACTCTCCAAAACCATAAAGTGTCAGATGGAGCAGGCTTCATTTGTGATTAGCTCATTCACCAAAATCTTATTTACTCCACCCTTTAGAGACAACTTTGGCTGTTTTTTAAACAATGAAGAATACTCAGATTCTTTGCCCAGGATTCATTGCTTTGATTGTGTGAGATGCGGCAATACAGCTGAAGCCCATTTGCCATAGGTATAAGGTCAATTCTTCCTACCCATTTTAACACCCACTCGTAACTACCATCACTTTTATCTCTATTTTACCTAAGGTAGGAAAATTCCTGGAGCCAGGAGTGCAGTTGTAGTAATTAGGAGCTCACAAGATTTTAATCTGAAAATAAGTGCGTGTACGTTTCTCTCTCTCAGCTATTCCTATTTTATTTATTTTTTGTAAGGTGGTCGATGAGCTTCCTGCTGCTCTCTTCATTTATCATGCTGAGCCTGATGTGTCTGTAGAATTTTTCTCACCTATGTTTAAGGGGTTGGACTTTATTTTACCTTGCTTTTCTCTATATTAATTCAATTCCATCCAATTCATGCAAAATTTATATTATAATGAATGGCTCCATTTTTGACTCTATGTGACATTAAACACACATGTATTAATACCAGACAATTATTGAAAAAATGTCATAAGTTAAGCGATTTTGTGAGCCTGCCATAAGTTAATGCAGTATTTTTATCGTTATTACTACATTTTCAGTCCTTTCAGAGTAAGGGAGGGAGTGTAGACTTTTTCTAATTTTATTACCACTTTTCTAACGCCCAGCATGTCTGTATAATAGAAATGATAAACTTTAGCTGTTATAATTTTTCAAAAGTCAAGCAGAGTGCATATCTTCAAATAACAACAATCTACTACTTAATGAGTCATCTGCAAAAAAATACTTTACTGAATACATGTGTCATGATTTCTTTATGTATTCCCTTACGATAAACATTTTCAGGTATGAGTTTTGGTGCTGCGTGTCATTTGTAGTCCTGAACTTATGTCCACTTCTTCACAAATTACCTTCTCTATACCTATAAGATTAAGTCTAAGCAGGTTAGCTACCGAGGAACATGTGGTATTTATTTTAGATTCATGTTACCAAATTGTAAACTTTTTGCTGATTTACTTTAGCAACATTCTCTGCGCTTTCCCTAACACTTTTAAGTGTATATTTTTTTCACTGTCAACAATTGAAGAGCTAAGGCCGGGTCTCTAGTTCTACAGTAGATTTCTTCAACCGGGACCAAAATCTGACAGGGTTTTTTTATGTTTACTGGCTATTTTAAGCAAAGAGGAGCAATTGTCTCATTTCTTCTTCATTTTTCTCTCACACATCTGGGTTTTCTGCCTACTCAGATTTCTTTCGTCTCTTGTCTGTCTTGCCTTTTTTTCCTTTACTCCATCTGCTTCATGTTCACACTTAATACAACTCCGTCTGTTTTGCTCCACATTTCAAGCGCATCGAGTGTTACCATTTGATGCTTTGTAGCATATTTAAGAATATGTGTCTCAATTACACTGTCTTCTTGTGAGGACTGGATAAGCTCTCCTCAGACAAGAACAGAAACATTCCCAGCTTCCCAGGCTCAGGGCAGAGCTTTGGGCGTTGCTTCCTTTACTATTGCATATGCTTTTCCTGTGATCACCTATTGTGTATGTTGGTTGTCATACTACACACAAATACATGTCTTTCCTATTTATGAGTTTATTTTTAACACATTTTAAAATAGTATATGATTGCAGTATATAAAATTTACATGCATTTTGGAGGGTTGGTGCATATGCAGAAATCATCTTGATCATTGTTACTTTCCCGTCCTCTCCACACCCTCTTATCTCCCCCAATGCAGGGTCCTCGTCCCAAATCCACAAAGTCTACCTTCTTGTTTCCTATTATCTATCTTTTGTTTTTCTATTTGGATTGTTTATATTTGGGGTTTATCACAAATTATAATCAAAATAGTATACACATCAAAGGATTGTTTTACATTAAAAGCCTGATAATTCTAAGTTTCAATCGTGAATAATCAAGGCTCAGATAAACCTAATTGGCTACAATACCTTCACTGCACAAAGCTGCTGATAATACTAAGTGTTAATGTACATTGTTCATCAGAGTGTAAGGCAGTGTGTCTACTAATGTCAATTAACCTAAACTGATATACGCAACTCAAAATTGTATTGAGATTTATTAATATATTATTAGGTGTCAATCAAAATAAGTATTCCTTGGAAGAGACAAGATGTTAGACTTAAGTTTTGTCCCATCCTTATTAATAATAACTCCTTCTTCATGGAAACCCTGTATATACACCTTATACTAAATCCTCTTAAAATTCTCGACTCACTGTCATACCTAATTGATTATCTTAATGGGCAAAGGCACTTCTGAGATGAGGATTTCAAACTGTGTTAGCCATTTGAACTGATTCTGTGTATGTGTAGCTTGCATATGTACTATGTTTTTTTCTTGCTCATTTGAGAAGGGTATTGATTTCTTTCCCGTGTGAGGAGCTCTTGAGAAGGAATATTAATCCTTTTACCGACATAAATTACAGATAAACTTTTAAGTAACAATTTTGAGTGGTAATAGTTGACATTCATGAATCATAATATTTATGATTTCAAATGTACATATACATGTAAAGTTTTGCTAATAAGTTAGAAATTAACAAAATGATATGCTAATAGTGTATGGTGAAAAAAATAGTATGGTCACTCTCTGTTATTAATGGTGATTTCCTCCTAATTCTCATTCTTCTTTTCACAGGTTTTATTTTCCATTGAGATAGGAATTTAGATTACAGTTTTCATTAAATTTGTATGTTAATTTTTTTCACTAACCAGGAATTTATATCTAGAGTTATGATTAAATTTCTGTTAAGTAAATAAACTATTCCCATTTAAAAAAATATCCAGTCTTTTTGTTTAACAAACTAGTGACTGTCCAGAGTATTTACTTTCCCTGGAGCTTAAAGCTGGTGAATTAATCCCAGGGTCCCTTCAGCTGGTATTCTTGGGTGTGGTACTGTTAGGTGTTGTAATATGCTGGTTTATGGGAAGAAGACAGAAGTACAAACATCAAAACAAAGCGAAACAAAAACTATAATTTCTTCCCTCATTGTAATTTATATTTTGTGGAAAAGGATGACATTCCACAAAAACACATCTCTAGTCTCCCATAATAGCCTCAGCTTGTGTTGATCTTTAGGATGAGAGGCTCCTTGTGAAACCTAGGTCTTGTAATACAACAACCACTGTTAATATCCTATCATCATGTTTTGAAACTCTGTATCATTTTTATTGCTCTCTATGTTGTTTTGTTTATATATTTGCATTTGTTATTTTGTTTTTCTGAATGAAAAATAAAACTTATATGTATATATAAGGAGAGCTGGAATAGGTGTATTGCTGATGTCTGTGGTTTATTGAGAAGAACAGTCAATGCTTAAAATGTTCAATTTTGCATGCTTGAATTTGATAATCAGAATGACTGGTCTGAAAACAATAAGCACTATAAGAACCATTGTTGAATTCCTACCATCTTGGATGTTGAAGCTCTGCATCATTACCAATGTTTTATTTTTAAAATTTTTTAATTTTATTTTTTACTTATTACTGTCTTTGATTGTTTGATCAAGCTTATACTCTTATGTCTAGTGGACAGAGCACTTCATTGAAGATAACAGTATGTAATATAGCAGCCATTGTAAATTTCTATCATTTTTGTGTTGTTTTGGTTTTTTCTTCATTGTTGTTCTTTTTAGTTTTTTAATTTTTAAAACAAAAACATATGTGACAAGGAGACTTGTCTCACCTCTTCACAATTTGAACATATGTATTTTCCAACCAGTAGGTATTAGCACTATTATCATATAATTTTAAATATGATTAATTAAATGGAATATTGGGCAATCACTTTAATTTCACTAGTATTTCTCCTTTAATTTTTTGCATAATTACATCACAGTTCTTTCAGAAAGTCAGTATGGGGAAGAATATTAATAGTAACTAAGAAAGTAAAGTCAAATTTGCAAATTTAAGTGAAGGTTGCCTTTAGAAACGTTCAAAAGCCATTGGGTTTTATTTATGACTTCACTTATGACATTCTTTAGAGTGAAAAACTTTTAACTTTAGAATATTTTTGGTTATATTATGGAAATATGACACAAGTTGTCTTCTTGAAATTAGTCATTTTAGGTACTCAGAGGAGAAAATATCTGATGTGACAATTTTGTTCTGTTAGTTCATGCCTTTTAATGAGGTTTTGACATGTGCCATACCTAAACTCAAGCTTTGTAATAAATGACTATGCAATGAAAGACCGTTTTGATGTTAAAACAATAATTATTTCCATTGGGTAGAGTTTCAGACTGTTTAAGTTATTGCAACATTATCTTTCCTTTTGAAGAACATTTTTGTTTTTAATAAAAATATTTATAATGCTGGAAGCATGCTTCTTAAAAGCAATATGGGTGAAATGAGAGCTATATAGTTCTGTAGAAAGCTTTCAGACTACAAAATAAAATTTGAAAGCCAAAATTTTTAATATCATGTTAAGTGTATATTGTTGTCAAGACATATAACATGATGTCCTAAATTTCTCTTTGTTAGCTCAAAGGTTAGATTTTGTGAAATGACAAGAAAAATATTTAGCCGTTGGATTTTTGTTTGTTTGTTTGTCTGTTTTTGTGGTGCTTGGGTTCCATCTCAGGGCTACAGTCCTGGTAGATAACAGCTCTAACACTGAGCTACATCCCTAGCAATAGCTCTCAGTTTTAATTTGGAGAATATTATGTGTGTTTTAACGAACTAAAATTTTAATGAAAATAAATCTTCCTTACTTCCTGAATATAATGAAAAAAGCTTTAAAAACTTACTTTTCCAATTCATTTCTAGTTCTTTCTACCTGTCACTTTTTGTCTTGTTCCCTCCTGGCATTTTCTTCCCTTCAATGTCTTTTCATGTCTAAATATCGGGTAACCTCTTTGTAATATATGCCTGTCAATCAGATCTCCCTAGTGTCTATATGTAGCTTTCTATAGCGCTTTACCGAATGAAAGTGGCTTGGCAATTTCAACTACAACACATGTTCATTGAATGCGTAATTTTCTGTCATACCTTCACCTCCTGAAAAATTTTTATATTTCCTTGTCATGGTAAATCAAAATAAAACAATGATTCTTCCCCCCTTGCATTTAATAGTTCGCTGTGTTTCTTTCTGCAGCTTGTTTATTTACATCTAGTTTCTTTTACCTCATACTTATTTCCTAGTAAAAATCTATACTAGGGTATCTGTTCATAACCGGGCAATGTATTTCTAATATACCTTCAAGTCAGATCCCTGTCTTGAGATTCTATTTTTGCACATTGCAAGCCTGAGCAGCTTACTCTTGTGTGTATGAATCATGTCAGTTTCCGTTGTTTAAAAAATGAAGGACAGACTTTTTCAATCATTGAAGAACCTTATTTTTTCACTTCCTTCCTATATGAATCTCAACCGCCCTCCTACGTACATTTTATACTATTCTTCCCTGAAGAGGACTTGAGCTGTCACAGGTGTGACCTTTCATTTGCCCCTCCTCTTGTTCGCGGTGTCTTCCATCATCCCTTAGTGACTCCGCCCTCCAGGACATAAGTGCATTGATGAAGCAGCTCTGGAGCAGTCTAACATACCATCTCCATCCTCGACAAATACCCAATGAATGTTTAAGTGATGCTTCAAACGTATGTGTACAAATAAGTATGAAAACCGGCCATACTTACTTCTAAATAAGTCCATGCTGTAAATGATCAGCATTTTGAGATCAAGATAATTTTTGTATGCCTAGCAGAGTGCTCCTAGTAGTTACAGATTATTTACTACCTGGAAGAAGAGAGCTTGGTTGCAAATGAAAACATTCTATTTCTGGCTCCAGCCACGTGGTGATGATGAAATTTCAATGTCAGTGTCTTTGGACCTTAGTTTGTTACTCTCAAATGAAAAAGTTTTAGTAGATTTTATGTTTGTTTAACAGCAAAAGTTGGGAATTTTCTCAGTTGTTACTTTAATGTTTGATATTGTTTGCTGTTGATTGTATACAGAAAATATGTAATTATAATTACTTATTAAAGACTAACATGAGATAGTGTAAATATTAGGGCAGCTGGTTCATTGGAAGTATTTGGCATTTGCTTCTGTATTAAAACATGGTTTAAAGAATAATACATGGTTTTCACATTAATAAATTTCAAAGTAATATAAACTGAAACTTCTATGTGTCACTAAAATCTAAGCAGATTAGACATATTTTATATATTCCCTGCCTTTTATGAAGTGCAGGGATCTTCCAATAGAATATGATTAATCTTTCAATCTTGCTCTTGAATATCAAGAGATTGATCATCTCTTACAGAATTTATACTGTAAAAATAGATAATAAATCAAGAAATATCATATATTTTTTAAATATCAAGTGCTTTCAGCACAGTAACATAAGGCGACACACAACGTTTGTTCTTAGTAAACTATCAAAATAGAGCTAATATATACAGTGCGTGTATATGGACTTTCCTGTTTCTCATCGTCCTCTTTTTCTCAGGCATATGTTCTCTAATGATCGGTAAAATAATTTCAAATGCATATGTGAAACAACTATGTTTATTTAATATTTAGTACAAATCCATTGTTTGCCCATAAAGATAATTTTTATTCCTTTTTACATTAATTTAAGCTACATTGAGTTACTAGAATTTTACTGAGTAAATGTGCATAAATTGCATAAATTATTGTTATTAAATTATTATTTACATTCTGGTATTCATTGGGGGATTTTATTCAGTGCCATCATCAAATAATGCATGTTACTTAGTTTTGGAAGTAGAATTCTTTTTCTTTAGTGTCAGCTTGTTCTGTAATGCACTTTAATTATAATGATAATATTGAAATAAATGAAATGTCTTCTTTAATGGTATGACTTATAGGCAATTTTGAATAGAATTCTCTCAATTGATTTCAGAGGGATAATATATTCATAGTAAGCAAAATGGTTTTATTAAAGCATATTTAAGATATATGTGTGAGTGTGTGTGCTTTCTGTTTTTGGCAGTGGTATATTTAACAAAGATGGTAATAGAAATCCTTCTCTACATTTTGAAGGGCACATTTTTATAAGTTCCATTAACTAATATATATGCCAAAGACCAAGACAGCATTTTACTGGCTTTTGAAACGAAAGGAAATGTCTTGGTAAAATGAAAGTAAAAGAAAAAAAATTCTATGATTTATGGGTATGTTTTTGATCTTTTTATTCAGATGAAAGGGAAGAACTGAATCAATCAATCAATCAATCAGAAAATGTAGCACGGAGTGCTAAAACTATGAAATTCACATTCCTCTTGAAAATTAAAAGTTCTCTTGCTTCATTGTGGAAAATTTTAAAAAGGAAAAAAGCAAACAAAAGAGATTTAACTATTAACAATTTAGACAACGAAGGTAATTAACATTCATGTGGCTAATAATTATCTTAAAATCATTGAGCATGAAAGGAAAAGAAATTAAAAACTTTTTAGGGTTCTACTCTAAGCCTATATTAGGCACACCCTAAGAAAATATGCTAAGGGGCTGGGAATTTAGCTCAGCGGCACAGCGCCTGCCTGGCAAGCACAAGGTCATGAGTTCAGTTCCCGGTACCAGAGAAAAACCAAAAAAAAAAAAAAAAGAAAATATGCTAAGATTTTTTGTAAAGATTCAAATACTCTTTAGCTTAATGAAGACATTTTCAGTGGAAAGGAACATACCACCCTAGAGACACTGTCTTCACCAGCCTCAGTTTTTCCTAAACCTTAGATGCAGTATATGAAACACCAAAGACACTTAGAAATACCCTTAAGACAAGATGTGTATCAGACCAACTATATTTTAACTCAATCCATTAGTTTTAGTTTTATGTGAAATATGTGAAAAATAGAGAAAAGAGTTAACACTGGTACAAAAACCATCACCTTTCTCTCTATATACATTTCAAAACTGTTATGTTTATTCAGTTTAATTTTATTTCTCTCATTCTTTCTCTCTAATTCCCTCTTTCTCTATACATATGTAAATTTAAAGAATAATTTGCAGGCATCATAAAAATTTATTACTAAATATTTTGGCATGGATTTATCAAGATAAATAATATTTTTCTATGCAATACACACTATAGTATCCTGATGTTTTCTGTTTATTTGCATACATATATTTGTACATATACATATATAGACATTAATATACCAATATTATATGAGTAAATCAAGTTTCACATTTCCCACATTGCTTTCAAAATGTATTTTTATTGTATCCACCCAAGGAGAATCTACCTTGCATTTAATTGCTGCAAACTTTTAAAATTAGAACTGTGACGACACTTTAAGAAGTTTTAAAAGAACACTGACTTTTTGAAGAGTAAATATCCATTTCCTTGTTAATTTGTAACAAATACTGGATGTGCTTGCTTGTTTATTCCTTTTTGTCATTTAACTTGCTTGTTTATTCTACTTATTTCCTGAAAACTAGCAATTAAGTCTATGACCTGGAATGTATTTAGAGTAAAATTGGCCTTGAAATATTTACAAAAGGGGCTGGAGATTTAGCTCAGTGGCAAAGCACCTGCCTAGCAAGCGCAAGGTCATGAGTTCGGTTCCTGGTACCAGAGAAAAACCAAGAAAAAAAAAAAAGCATAAAAAAAAGAAATATTTACAAAAGATTTCCTATTCCATCTATAGACCCAGTGTGAACTCTTTCATGCTGTCTTGTTTCTTTTTAATGTAAGTCCATTGGTCTTGAGGTAGGAGATTAGGGTCAAGGCTGGCTGGCTTGAACACAGGATGTAAACAGTCAGTCAGAAAGATCCACATTGGAGGCTGAAAGAAGCAGGATGTAACCTGATCTTGGATGAAATGGGAAAACAGGATGTGTCCCGTCAGTTGTGGCCCGAGAAGGAGCAGCTTCCAGGAGACAAGATCTGGGAGGAAGTAGGAGACAGCGTCCATTGACTTCCGGGCATTGCTGCTACTTGCTGTTGTGTTGTCCTCCTGAAAGTATTGCTTCCTTGCTTCTCTTTTCTTTCCACTTTCCTTTCCCTCCTTTACAATGACTCTTCCTTTACTTTGGAGAAAACTTTTGTTTAACTATTCACCTTTTATCCCAGCCAGTTCTTTGGTTGGGACAGAAAGAACTTGGAATCTTTGGACACCACGCTGCCCAGGAACAGTCTTACAGCAGTTCTTTGCTACTGGGCAGTAGGAGATCTCCCAGGATGACTTGCCCAAGACCTAGAATGTTTAATGCAGAAGAAATGGAAATACATCTGAACAGAGCCTATTTTGAAGGATTAAGATGAAGTCTGCAAAATATCCATTCATCTCTTTCTCTCTTTTCCTCTGGGCAGAGTACATTAACCTCTACCTGATAATTTGGGATTACCTATGTAACTTTGATCAAAGGAATTTAACAGATATTATATAGAAACTCTAAATGGATTTGGATGATTTTACTTTTCTAACTGTGATCTGCTGATTCACCATGAGCATGCAGCTTTGGTGAGTTGTAACGGATGAAAAGTGAGTCGGTTAGTGAAGCAACATAGACTCAATCTATGGCATGGAGCTCAGCTGATATAATATTGTAACGCCAGAACAGCCATAGTCAAGGCAATACCACACTGGAGGAATGAATCAATGAAAAAAAATGTTTACTATTTAAGTTTCTCAGTTTGTATTATTTTGTTAAGTAGTTTTCTTGTGGTAATTAATATCTGACTGGTACATACATCAGTATATTTGCATAAGTAATTCTCCTACATATTGCCAAATTTCCATTTATATGGAATAGTGCTGATTTTATTCCCACCAGCAATATAAGTGTATTTGTTTCCACCGTCTTATAAACAGATGTGTCATTAAATTTTATATCACAGTGTCAGATGGGTAACACTATAGTACTATATTTCTTATAAAATGGTTAGCATTTTTATATACAAAGATCTTTCCTATACTTTTCATTTAGGTTATCTGCTCATATCTTTATTTGTTAAATAAATGACTGTTTTTCTTCTTGAGCTTTTCTATTTATATTTTCTTAGATTACTTCTTTATTTCTTACTAAATTGCAAAGGTTTTTGAGTTTTTGGTTTTTTGTAATTTACTTTCCAAATGGGACGGCAAGAAAAATGTTCTTCTTATTTGATATACTGGACTTATAATTTAGCTAGAAAGACTTCAATCATTCTTAATTTATAAAGAACTTTACACATACTTCTAGACTTAGATGTGATTAACTGAGACATAGTCCTCTCTCATTACCTGAAAGAAAAATGCAATCTTCACAAACAGCTGAATAACTCAATGATCTCCTAGACCATAGTATTGAAATAGAAAATAGTTTTATTACAGTTAAAAAATACAGAAGAACAAATCCAGAGACACAAACATATTTTCAAATAATTAAATAATATTTAAGGTAGGAAAAAGTCTTTGATTTTAAAAATTAATTGGATAGAGGAAATGGCAGTAGAGATTCAACTTAGGAAGAAGGATTGGTGTGTCAAATACATCTCAAAAAGTTAGCCAGAATCAAAATCAGATTTGAAATGTGTCAAAATGTTTGAGATTCATAAAGGAAATGAGATGAGCTATATGATAATGGAGTAAGCAAAAGCTGGTGAAAACAGAAAATGAAAGTGGGAAGAGAAGCAATTTCAGTAACAGCAGAGTTGAGTATATTCTAGAATTTATAAAAGCATAATTTATTAGTTTCAGAAAAATAAATCTGAGATTGGAAGTAACATGGTAATGAAAATTCTCAAACCTGAAAGATCAAAGTGACAAAGGAGAAAAGTGAAAGGAGCAAGGTGGCAGTTATAGAAAGACAGGTGATCCTGCAAGGAAAGTAAGCAGAACTGCTGGAAAGTACAAAGTTACCTAACCCTTACACTTGCAGAACAGTGCCTTCAAAGTAGGAAAATCCATGTTCCAAAAAAGTATAAATTAACTATTCCTCAATGTGCATAACAAAACATACGGATTTATATATTTAGAGACTTGTTAATTAGAATCCCACTCCAAAAAAAGTATTCAAGAGTAAAAAAAGTATAAAAATAAGTATTATGTAAAATTTAAAACAAAATTTTAGAAAGAAATGATTTGTAAACTAAAGTAAGATTGTTTAAAAATAATAATAATATTCAATCGTACTTTAAGGAAATAATTTTAGATGAATATATTTCCAAAAACTTCAAATCAGTGTTTCCAGTAAAATAAAAAAAATGATTACAATGAATAAATTGGAAAAAATATCAATGACAAAGCAAAATACATAGACAAAGATTAAAACTGAGTTATTCAAATAATAAATTATTTGAAAATGTGTATGTATTTAGTTAAACTAAAAAACAAGTTCTATAATAATATCTTAGTCTTTATGCATTTTGAAATAATTGGAAAATTGTCATTCAAGTATTTTATAAACAACTATAAGAATATAAAGTTGTGTATATTTGTATATTCACATACTAGTATGTCTTTAGGTATTTAATGTTCAGATTTGAGCTTTGGAAGCTGTGAAAAAAGTTTTAACTTCTTATATAAATTTCAAAGTCTTACACACCCTAATTTCCGCTTTTTATTCATTTAACCAATGATAGCTTAAATTATTTATTGGAAGTTGGAAAATCTAACAGCCATGAAGAGATAGACACTTCAAAATTGAGCAGCTGCCTGCTATTTTATCTCCTAATTAATATTTAGAAATTCTTTTGCATGGTTCAAACAATATTCAGTGCTGTAGATGCTGAAAGTAGAATTTTGCTAATGAAAGATTTTCTTTTATACAGCCACACATTATAATATTTTAAAGATAAATAACTAGGATGAAAAATTGCAGTATCTGCATTTTTGTAAGATTTTAGGTTATTGAAAGCAATAATAATTACAATTTAACATATCAACTTCAGTCAGGGGTTAATCAAAAACAGATTTTCAGTAAAATTAACAGTGGCTAACATACCCTCAATAGAGCAAATGGTTTTAAGATTCCTACATTTATAAATTTAAGTAATCATCAAAATATTATGTTTATTTTATTTTATTTTATTTTATTTTTGGTACCAGGAATCAAACTCAGAGTTTCAGCTTTCATTTATAGTGAGAGAGTACTTCATGGTAGAACAATTTGAAATAACCAATCATCTGCATAATAACATTTGTTTATATGTGAACTGTATAAATTCTTGGATAATTCAAACCAAACCAAACCAATGGACCTAAGAGTGGTCACAACTGGACAACACGCAGGCTCATAAAATGAGACATATTTATTCTTTTTACCTTTTGCCATTATTATGATTAGGAGTTTTTAGTATTTGGCCTGGTTCTGGAAAAAATTTTAGCTGTTACTTAAGTGAGATATTGACCAGGGTAGACCCGACACTTTCGAGCACAGAGAGGTAGCTGATAGCCTTGATGTGCCCTCAGCCTGTCTGTTAGCAATGACAGAGGCCAAAGTGATATTGGAAAGGTGGGATTTCCTGCAAGAATGTCGTTCTAGTTTGCATATTTTTGCTGAATCAGCTTTGTGTGACATAGTTTACATTCAACATTAACTAGGACAAATATGTGATCTTCTAAAACTTTCTCAACCTTCTATTAACAAATTCTACCTTATTTAACCTTAGTCCATTTGTTTTTTAAGCATCAGTGGAGTTGGAATGCAAATAACGCGTTAGAAGGCATAAACTAAAAGCGTAGAAAATTACCATTTATTATAAGTAGTAAGAGTTGGTATTTCTGATGATCCAGCCCAGGTTGGGTAGAGAAAGAAACATTGGAAAAGGTGATGGAAGGTGAAAATGGTGTGAGAGTCGAGAAAAATGGAGCCATGATCAACAGAAAAGAAAACAAAACAACAGCGGAGAAAAGTAAGGATGCAAGGGCCTGCCGCTAAAGGAAAGTTTTACATAGAAAATCCAGAATCCCTTATGGGGCTACCTAGTCCATTTACCAGTGCTTTACAAAATTACCTGTGAACAAATGATCCTGTAAATGTTTGTTAAATCCTCCTTGAGGGATGGAAATTACACAAGGTAAATCTTATCTCACAGATTGTCAATTTTAATTGTTAAGAACTTAGTCCACCACTGTACTAAGCTATACTTGTTTGAATCTGATTTTATCGTCTGCACCAACCTAGAACACTTTACTGTCTTCCTTGTGTGGTAAAGATGTAAGCATTTTCAGAGCTCTTTTCTTTCCCTCGAGCCTTTTTCCTCATGATAAATCTTTCCCATCTATTTAGTTATTTTTCTATTCTGTCATTTCAGATAACTTCACTGAGGTATCTTCTGAATCTTCTGCCAACAGCTCTTATAGATATGGCTTGTAATCTTAAGCATTTAAAATATGATCTAGGCACTACAAAGAAGAGTGAATATTATTTCTTTTCTTCCATATATTATAATAATTAAAGTGATCAAAGGTCCCTTTTCACCACATTTATATTGTTCAATATGCAATGAACTAAATATCCTAAGACATGTTTTTCACACATTTTGCTACTAAGCTATGATTTGGCACCTTGTTTTTGAAATTCATAATCATTTCCACATTAAATATCACTGTATTTCAGTTTGTACTGGATTCCTATTTTTTGATACTCTTTTCATATTTGTGTTATTTAAAATCTAGTTAAGTACACTATCATGGTTTCTTTGAAGAATGTAGATGAAAACCTTGAAGTAACTGCAGAACAAAATAAAGTCACTAAAATATACAAAGCCTGAGCAGAATATACTGTGAATATATGTTTAAAATGTTATGGTAAAAACAATATTTTGAACTCACCATTAATCACCTTCAAGATAGTCCCTTTCACTTTGAACAAACTTTTCGCATCATGTGTATCACCTTTTGAAGTAGTTCTGGAAGTCTTCTTTCCTGAGTGTTGTGGGCTGTGATCAAAATTCCAGTGAAAGCTGCTGCTGTTGAGTGTCAACGAAAAGAAAGGCAAACCTGTGAAACATCACAGTGTATCCTCAGTCACATTATTCAGCAGATTGGGCACTGTGCACCTTTGACTCTTTTTCAAGGTCATCATGACCCTGAAAGGTAAAAATATTGAATGAAGGACATAGAGGCAGGTAGGCACAACTAAAGACACAAAAGAAGACTTGCAGAATTGCTTCAGATAGTACAAAAACAATGTTTGAGGGAAGTAGAGCATTTTAAGGAGAGTTAATGAAAATGTGTAAAACATTTTAAAGTTGAAATATTCAATGTATTTTTCACCTATCTCATACAGAGAAGGAGAATGAAGTAAAAGAATTAAGAGGCAAGACAATCATTTTGTGTCACAATTCTAACAGCAAATATAGTTCTCTATAAGATGTAATTTTTAGGGAGGGTACTAGAATTAAAATATTTGTATCAACAGAGCTCAGTGCGTTGTCATTTTAGTACTTCAGACTATGCATGTTGGGGATGAAGAACCTGGGAAGGAAAAGGGAGAGAGAGAGAAAGAGAGAGAGAGAGAGAAAGAAAAAAGAGAGAGAGAGTGATACTTATGTTATTTTCAGCTATTCCTGTTTCTGGGACATATTTTTTTAATGCTAAAGCTTATCCTTTTTTTAATGGAGAAATATTATATATCTGAATTATAGTAATGCCTAAGTAGCATGATAAAAATGTCTGACATTACATAATATACCAAGAATAAAATATAAATCAAAAGAGCTCTTTTCTTAAATAATTGAAATCATAACCCATGACTTTGAATTCCAAATTTTATTCATTCACTTCCTGTTGGTTTTCTAAATTGGCTTTTGCTAGCTTGTATGCCAAAAACATTTAATGGGTCCAATTTTCCCATTAGAAAACTACTTTGATAACCTAACTTTGAAGTGAACAGGGTCATTACAGATAAAAAGAAATGATATTGCGATGCTTGCAAATTTAGGTTAATATATGAAGATCATTTTAAAGAAATTTTATAATTTGATGTAGACATGTTCATTTTATTATGTTAAATATGAAGGAGGATACCAGCAATTAAAAATTCAATTTTATAAGGTAGAGAAGAAATGTAACATTCACTTGTTTATTCACTGGTCACTTATCCAACAAATATTAGTAAAATATATTCCAGCTGCCAGACACTTCAAAAACATTTGGAAAACATTAATTAACAAAACAAGCATTCTTACTTCTGCCAATCTTTATTATAGGAGCCAGAATTAGATAATAAATTGTTCAAGAGGCTAGTAACTTAATAGATATGCCAGAACATGCTATTGCTATTTATAAGATAAAAGCAGAGAAAGGAAGAGAAGAGTGTTGCTGCCGAGGCAGGAGAGGGATGACGTCTCATACTGGATGATGTGTAGAGGCCACACTGAGAAGAGGTTCAGGAAAAGATTTGAATGAAGTGACAGAGATGGGGATTTCTGGAAGAACAGCAGAAAGGGTAGCCCACGGATAAGGCCTACGGTAAATACATCGGCAGTGTGCTTCACAAACCCATGGCTGACCAAGGTGACTCAGGCAGTGTTAACAATTGAAGCCAGGACAGGAGACGAGGTAAGAACGGTGAGTGGAGGTAGTATAGGCTATTGCAGACTGTTAACTTCACTTTTAGTGGCACAAGAAGCTTGGAGAATAGCATGACCTGATTTCCATTTCTGAGTATCATCTTATTTGCTGTAGTGTTAATGGGAGGAAACAGAAGTGTGAGCAGTCAGAGACGGATAAGGCAGCTAACATTAGAGACGATTATGAGGGGAATGAGGAGGAGGGGACAGGAGAAGAAGGTGAGACACCCTAGGCGGACGTCCCTTTCGTTTTGATTGTGACACAGAACTTCATTTCCTTGATAGAGTTTTGTTTTTTTCCTTTTGTTTTGTTTTCATTTTAAAGAGAGAAGAACAAACACAAAACAATAAAAACAAAGACAAAAAAAAAAAGAACACAAAAAGTGTAGAAATGATAAAGTCCTCGATAGAGTTTTGGTTGGAAAGAAAGATGTGTATCAATGCCTTTTGGATCTTTATGAGTAATAAAAAGATATAATTTACACTAACTGATAGTCACACTTTTCAGTGGGCAAAAAGCAGCAGTCCAGAGTTCGACTTGTTTGCACTGTGATTTCCATTTAACATCCAAACAGAGATAACTGACAGAAAAATAAGTCTGCAGTCAAGATTTGGCTGACGGTTGCAAATTAGAACAGGTCAAGACCAACGACCAAGTCCTGCGGCACTCCCATATGTGAAAAGGGCAAGGAGCGGGTATAACAGAGGAGGTCATAAAGGAGAGATCAATGAAAATGTAGGATGCCGTATCTCGGAAGACACGTGAAAAGAGTTCATTAAGTAATAACTCATCTGTTATTTCAAATACTACTGCTAGTGCAAGAAAAGTCAGGAGTGAGAGTTAGCAACAACTAAAGCATCAGTGATTTTGAGACAGCAATTTCAGTAGCTATGGGAGAAGAGCTCAATTAGTGTGTGTGTGTGTGTGTGTGTGTGTGTATGTACACAAGAGACAGAGACAGAGAGAAAGAGAGAGAGAAGTGAAAACACATTGACAGAGATAAAATTAATGATGTTATAAGCAGCTCCTGACATGGTTCCAAAAGTTCTTTGCCTCTGGTATTCCCATCTTTGTGGTTGCCCTCCCCTTGAGTGGGGAAGACCTAGTCAATTGCTTCTAGCCAGTGAATATGCTAAAGTGAGCTGTCACTTCCACAACTAAGTTACAAGGACTGGCTTTTGTCTTCTTAGTTGTCTCCCTTCTTGAAACTCTTACACACCACCCTGCTTGCTTACAAGGTGGATTCTATGTTTTGAGATGATCCCTAGAAAGGCCCAAATAGTGAGAGACAGGAAGACTCTGGCCAACAGCTCTCAGGAAACTGAGGCTTTTGTCTCACATCTTTCAAGGAACTAAATCTTGCTAACAACCTTACAAGTGATCTAGGAAAGGGTCCCTTCCATGTAGAAACCTGAGATGATTACATCCTTAAAGGGTTGCCTCTGATACAGGATGCCCAGTTACCCTGGTGTTGTGGTGCCCACCTGTAATTCCAACACTCTGGTAGGTTGAGACAGCAGGACTGCAAGTTCAAGACCAGCCTGGATAATCTAGCAATTTAGTGGGAGCCTGCCTCAAAATTTAAATAGAATTTTAAAAGGGCTGAGGTGTAGCTCAGTGCAAAGGCACTGGTCAATCCCCATTAACACACACACACACACACACACACACACACACACACACACATACACACATACACTGCCCAAGAAATTTGAAATTTAGATAAACATTATTTTATTAGTCTACCTTTGAAATATTTTGACCTTATACTAAATAATTATTTATTGTTTGGCTGAAATTCAAGTTTAAACAGGTATCCTATATTTCACCTGGTCTATGTAATAACTCTTCTTGGGAAGGACCTCAAGCCAGAGGACCCAGAGGAGCTGCTGCCCACCTGATTCTCTATCAGCAGAAGTGGGTCATGCTCGGTGCAGTCATAGGTAACTCCTGTGAGGAACACCTGACAGCTATGGCATGGGGAGAGAGCGAAGGTAACTTTGAAGAAAGGCCAAGAAAGTGGGACTTGTGCTATGTTTTCATTCACTGTCAAAAATCTCAAACAGATGATAAGATACTCAGAAGCATAAATTCCTTGTTTCTTTTAAAAATTTGATGTTTATTTTCTTAGCTCTAGCTTAAATTATATCATGGTCTTTCTATAATCTAGTTTACCTTCCTCTACTATGTAATTATTGGTCATTTATTTTAATACACAGGGGGAGATCAAGAATATGGTATTTACTTTAAAAAATTATTACAGTGAAAGACCCATTACCATGAGTCACCCCAAAATCTTCCTCTTCAATTCTAACATGATTATTTCCTCATTCTTGTCACTTTTTTGAACACTCTTCCAACTCCACTTTAGCTAATGTCTTTATGCAACATGAAAGAAGGGTACTGGATGCTTGTACTGAGTGCCATCCCACATGAAGGTAGTCCTGTAAAAACATGACAGTATGTTCTCAGTCACCTCATCTACTGGATCCAGCACTGTCTTTGCCTCTCGTTCCTGAAGTCAAAATGATTGTGGAATGTAAATGGTTTGAGTGAATTCAGTATATCACCGCAGCCAGGCCAGCACAAATAAAGACACTCATGAAAGAAGACTTCCAGAACTGTTTCAGAAAGTGGAAATACTGTTATCTTCAAGCAGTTGCTCAGATTACCATATATAGGCATGCAAGATTGATCAAATAATTAAACCTTAACTGTTCCTTTCAATAAACCATTAGAAATTAGTAGTACAATTGTCTTAGCTGTCTTGTGTATATATACAAAACGTAATACAACAACCATTGTTAATTTCCTAGCATCTTTTTAAAAAGTTCTACATCATTTTTATTGTTTTTATGTTGTTCTGTTTGTCTTTCTTTTTTCTATTTTGTTTTTGTTCTCTTCTCTTTAAAATAAAAAAAAAGAAGAGTAAGAAAACAGAAAGTGGAAATAGCAAGGAGATAGGTGTATTTGAAGTGTGAGGCAATATTTTGAGGGTGACCAGTGGCAAAGTGTCTTTTACTCTAATAATTTTTAAAATCTTAAACACACCATAGTTTTCAATCACATCTCATATTCCTAAATTGTATCGAATGTGCTAACATTCTAAAATATTTAACATAATATTTTACGCATGTCTTTGTCATATCTCTATGTTATAGCAATAACTAACATATGTAGTGTGCTCTGTATAGGAAGTACTGTTCTAAGTGCTTCACATATATTTATTTAATCTTCACTGTAACCAAAATAAATAAATATTGTTTTGTTATTATGTATGTGGAAGCTGAGGCACGATTTCCCCCAGAACAATTTACTAAAGATTACATAAATACTATAGTAAAAGACAAACCAACACAGACTATGAAGACATCTTATCATAATGAATATAAAGTTCTTCCTGTGTATATTATTTTATCCACCCCCAAATCTAGATTAATCCTTTATTATTTCAAAGTGTAATACTTTGATTTTAAGAATATACATTTAATGTCTTAGGTGCTTTGTTCTTACTTTTTCCATGAACAGCTTCTTTTTTAAATGTGAATAATTACTGTCAGGCTCTGTGTTTAAAATAACCCTTTGCTTTATTTGATCTGTTTATTCTCTGACAGGTTTCCAAACGCTCTGAGCTTAAACTTCAAAACTTTCTTTGTTTTTTTTTTTTCTTTTTTTTTTTGGCTTTTTGAGACAGGGTCTCGCCGTGCAGTTCAGACCAGCCGTGAGCTCACTTTGTAGCCAGGTAGGTCTTGAACTCGCAATGATCCTCCTGCCTCAGCCTCCAAGTGCTGTGATTACAGGTGTGTGCCACCACATTTATTTCTAGAATAAAATGCGAATAATAATAAATATTATTACAGGTTATGGAGAAGACCAGAAATATATTTTATGGGAAGTACCCGTAAAGCATCGCATCTATGAGACACTTGCTAAATAGTAATTACGTTTTATTTTCTCTATTTTTATTGTATCTAGTTTCTAATCATTTTCTTCTTAGCCACCAGAAATTTGGCAAGAATGCATATCCAACCCTAATATATTTTCTTAGCAGACAGTAGTGATTTTTTTTCTCCACAACTACAAGCACTTTATCAGTCCTTATTTTTCTGTCTTTAAAGTTTTTGTTGCTGTTGTCGTATCTTTCATTAAAAAAAGTATTGCTCCTTAAGTGCAATTCATTTTATTTGCAAGTACCTCACTGTTTTGTTTAAACTTTCTTTTAATGCCATCAGACCATTAAGATGAATCCATCAGCCGCCAAGTGTTACTAAGTATTTCCTGTTTGCGCAAGCTAGGATCTCTGTGGGCTACACAGATGCAATCACAATTTTTTGACTCTTTCTCTGAACAAGCATTTCCTGAAGTTCTGGACATAGAGCCATAAACAAAAGTATGGAAAATTCATGAATTAAATTTTAAGAAGATATTCTTTTCTTTAAATTTATTTTAAAATTAAAAGAAGGAAATATATTAGAAACAGACAAAATATAACAAATGAAATATATTTACAAAATAGCATAAGAACAATATCAGCAATACTGAATTACAGACAAAGTGGTAGGAAATTAACAATGGTTGTTGTATTATGTATTGATATCTTCACAGTGGTTTCTCTGGAAAACAAGTAAAGACATGCAAGATTGGTCAAATAAGTAATCATTAACTATTCCTTTCTGTAAAGCAATAGAAATCAGTAGTACAACTATGTTAGCTATCCTGTATATACATACATGCATAATTTCTCCTCCTTTCTTTTCTCTCTTCCCTCCTCCCAGTTGCTCTTTACTTTGAGCATTTTCCTTTTGTTGCACAACATCTATCATACCTCCTAATTTTTATTCACTCTTTCAGGTTCTTACACTAGTGAGACAATATGTTGCTTACACATGGAGGTCTGGTTTATTTCACTTAGGAGTATGGTCTCTAGTTGTGACCATTTATGTATAAAAGCCTTGAGTTTATCTTTCTTTATATCTGAGTAATATTCCATTATATAAAGCAGCACAATTTTTTTTCCAGTACTGAGGGGATGGACATTTGGGTTGTTCCCACAATTTAGCAATTGCAAATTGTGCTGCTATGAACATGGGTGCATGTATATCGCTGTGATATGATGTTTTCAGATCTTCTGGGAAAATACCCAGAAGGGGAATAGCTGAGCTGAATGGGACCTCTAGACCTAGTTTGCTGAGGAATCTCCAAACTGATTTCCACAAGTCTGAATTCCCACCAGCAGTGAAGAAGAGTTCCTATTTCTCCACAGCCTCGCCAGCATTTGTTATTGGTTGATTTCTTAATGATAGCCATTCTTACTGGGGTGATATAAAATCTCAGTGTTGTTTTAATTTGCATTTCTCAAATGACTACTGATGTTGAACATTTTCTCATGTATTTATTTGCCATTTGTATGTCTTTATCTGAGAAGTTTATGTTCACCTTAGATGCCCATTTTTAGATTGGGTCTTTGAATGTGGGGGGGCTGATATTTTTTAATTCTTTATATGTTCTAGATAGAAGCCCTTTGTCTGAGGGACAGTCAGCTAAAACTTTTTCCCAATTTGTGGGTTTTCTTTTTACTCAGCTGGTGATTTCTTTAGCTGTGCAGAAACTTCTCAGTCGGATGAGATCCCAGTTGTTGATTCTCTGAAGTATTTCACATGTAATTTGGTTTTTGTTTATGAACTCTCTACCTATACCTATGTTTTCAAGAATTTTGCCTACTTTTCCTTCCAATAAATTTAGTGTTTCTGTTTTTTTTTTTTTTAATTTTTTTTTTTTTTTCTTCTGGTGCCAAGAATTGAACTCACAACCTTGTGGCTTACCAGGCAGGCACTATGCCACTGAGCTAAATCCCTACTTAGTGTTTCTGCTTTGATATTGAGATCTCTGATCCATTTTGACTTCAGTTTGGTGCCTGGTGATAGACTTGGGTCTATTTTCAGTCATCGGCAGGTGGGAAGCCAATTTTTCCAGCACCACATATTAAAGAGTTTATCTTTCTTCCAGTGAGTTTGTTTGGCCCCTTTGTCAAAGATTAGGTGACTGAGTGTGATTGTGGGTGTGACTGTTTCTTCCAGTCTGTTACATTGATCATCTGGTCTGTTTTTTAGCCAGTACCATGTTTATTTTATTACAGTAGCTTTGTAGTATACTTTCAGGTCAGGGATTGTGATTCCACCTGACATCTTTGTTGCCCAGGATTGCTTTTGCTATTCTGAATCTCTTCTGGTTCCAGATGAATTTAAGGCATGTTTTCTCTATATCTGTGAGGTATGCTAATGGTGTTTTAATGAGAATTGCATTGAATCTGTACAATAATTTTGGTAGTATAGTCATTTTTACAATGTTGGTTCTTCCTACCCATGACTATGGAATATTTTTCCATTTACTGAAATCCTCTTTGATTTCTTTTCTCAGAGTACTGTAGTTTTCACTGAATAGATCTTTTACTTCTTTTGTTAGATTGATCCCTAAATATTTCAATTTCTTGGATGCTATTGTGAAAGGTATGGTTTCCTTAAGTTCTCTCTGAGTCTGTTTGTTGTTTATGTATAGGGATGCTATTGAATTTTGAGTGTTGACTTTGTATACAGCTACATTGCTGAATTTGTTGATTAATTCAAGGAGTTTTCTTGGGGAGCTTTTGAGGTCTTCCACATAAAGTATCATGTCATCTGCAAATAGTGATAATTTTACTTCCTTATTCCTTTTATTTCTCTCTCTTGTCTAATTGCTCTGGCTAATCCTTCCAGAATTACACTGAATAGGAGTGGTGATAGTGGACATCCTTGTCATGTTCCTGATTTTAAAGTAGAAGCTTTCAGTTTTTGTCCATTTAGTATGATGTTGCCTGTTAGGTTGTCTTAGATGGTTTTGATAAGACTGAGGTAAACACCATCTATTCCTATTTTCTGTAGGGTTTGTATCATGAATGCATGTTGGACTTTGCCAAAAGTTTTTTCTGCATGTATTGAAATGATCATGTAGTTTTTGTCTGTGACTTTATTGATATAGTGTGTAACCTTTATTGATTTGCAAGTATCGAACCATCCTTGCATTCCTGGAATGAATCCAACTTGGTCATGGTATATGATTTTCTTAACAATTCGGTGCTTTCTATTTGCTAATATTTTATTGAGTATCTTTGTATCTATATTCATTAGGGAGATTGGTCTGTAGTTCTCTTTGTTGGTTGAGTCTTTTTCTGGTTTTGTATCAGTATAATACTTGCCTCCAGAAATGAGTTACGGAGAATTGCTTCCTTTTCAATTTTATTGAAGAGTTTGAGGAGGGCTGGTATTAAATCTTCTCTGAATTTCTTGTAAAGTTCTGCAGTGAATCCACCAGGGCTTGGGCTTTTCTTTGTCAGTAAGTTTTTAATCACAGTTTCAATCTCATTAATTGATATTGGGTTATTCAGGATTGTTTTATCGTCTTGGCTCAACCTTGGTAATTAGTACTTATTAGGAATCTGTCCATTTCTTCTGAGTTTTCTATCCTATGGGAGTAAAATTTCTCAAAGTAGGTATTAATGATCTTTTGAATGTCTGTGGAATCTGTAGTGATTTCATCCTTTTCATTCCTCATTGCATGAATATGAGCTTTTCTGTTCCTTTTGTGATGAGGTTGGCTAGGGGTTTATCAATTTTATATATTCTTTCAAAGAACCAAGTCTTTGATTCATTAATTTTTTGTAGGGTTTTCTTTGTCTCAGTTGCATTAATTTCTGCCCTGATTTTTATAATCTCCTCCCTTCTTTGGGCTTTGAACTTGACTTGTTCTTCTTTTTCTTAAAGTTTGAGGTTTAGCATTAGGCTATTTATTTATTCTCTTTCTGTTTTCCTTATGTGTGAGTTCACCGCTATAAATTTCCCTCTAAGGACTGCTTTCAGTGCACCCCACAGATTCTGGTAAGTTGTATTTACATTTTCATTTCTTTGTAAGTATTTTTCTATTTTTTTCTTTAATTTCTTCTGTGATCCGTTGGTTATTCAGGAGGTTGTTGTTTAATTTCCAAGTGTTTATGGAGTTTTTGGAGTTCCTTTGCTGTTAGTTTCCAATTTCATTGCACTGAAGCCAGATAAAATGCATGGGATAATTTCAGTTCTTTTCCATTTAAGTAGGTATGCTCTGTGGGCTAGAATGTGGTCTATTTTAGAGAAAGTTCCATATGCAGCTGAGAAAAATATGTATTCTGATGTTGTGGGATGAAACACTCTGTATACGTCTACTAAGTCCATTTGTTTGCAGATTTTGTTCAGGTCTGTTATTTCTCTGCTGATTTTTTGTCTAGTTGACATACCTCTTTGTGTCAAAGGGGTACTGAGGTACCCTATTACAACAGCATTATTAATTATTTGGGTTTTCATATTTGTTAAGATTTGTCTTATATAGTTTGGTGTTCTGATATTTGGTGCATGCATGTTTATGATTGTTATCTCCTCCTCTTGTAGTTTTCCCCTAACAAGCATGTAGTGACCTTCTTTATCTCTTTTGATTGTTCTCAATTTGAAGTTTACATTGTCTGCAAACATAACAGCTACACCTGCTTTTTTCTGTGTTTCTGTTTCATGGAAAATTGTTTTCCATTCTTAGACTTTCACTGTATGGATTTCCTTTTGAATAAAATATGCTTCATGTATACAGCATATTGTGGGATTTTGTTTCTTAATCCACTCTGCCAGTCTGTTTCTTTTGACTGGTGAATTGAAGCCATTTACATTTATGGTTATAACTGATATATGTTGGCTTATCATTGTCATGTTATTTACTTGCTGTTGGGTTCCTACTTTTTCTACATGTTTAATTTGAGGTTTAGCATTAGGTTATTAGCTTGCTTTGCTGTAGGGTTCCTTTTTACTGTGGTTCTTGAAATTGTGGTCATTTTTTCTCTGTCTAGAATATCTTTTAGCACTCTTTGTAATGCTGGTTTGGCATTCATGAAGTTCTTCAGTTGTTCTTTGTTGTGGAAATATTTTATTTCTCCATTAAGTTGGAAGGATAATTTGGCAGGATATATTAGTCTTGGTTGGAAGTAGTTCTGTCTCAGAACCTGTAATACTTTGCTCCAAGCTCTTCTCGATTGGATGGTTTGTGTTGAGAAGTTTGCCATGATTATGATGGGCTTTCCTTTATAGGTAATCTGTTTCTTTTCTCTAGCAGCTCTTTGGTGGAGATCTGGGATCCTGACTATTATATGTCTGGGTGAAGTTTTATTTTGGTTGTGATTAATTGGAGTTCTAGATGCCTCATTTACCTGTATATCAGATTCTGTTTCCATTTTGGGAAATTTTCTGCTATTATTTCTTCAGATATTACTTTTATGTCGTTTGTGTTGCCTTCTGCTGTCTCATTGACTCCTATTACTCTTACATTATTCCTCTTTGCCTCATCTTGCAGCAGTTGAATTGACTATTCCTGGTTCCTTGTTGATTTTAAGAGATTCTTTCATCATCACTAAGTGCCATGCTGTCTTCAAGATCTGAAATTCTATCTTTCAGTTCATTCAAGCAGTTTTGCCACCTTTCAATGGAAGCTTTGATTTCTTGGATATCTGTTTGAATCTGTTTCATGCATTCTAGTTCATTCCTATATTAATCATTTAATGTTTTCATCCATTGTCTAAGTTCATCTCTTTTCTTATATGTTTCTTCTTCAGATGTTCTGAGCAGTTCTTTCATTATTATTGTCATTTCATTTTTTGCCTGAGAGATTATTTTTGATCTGATCTCTTCTATGGCCTTATGGAGTTCTTTCTTTACTCCCATTGCAATCATTTCAGCAATTTCAGGTATATGTTTACCAAGTTCTCCTATTTCCATGTCTCCTGGATTTGTTCTGAGTGAGGTGGACTTCTGAGATAGTGTTTTAGTCCTTTGCCTTGTCATGTTTGATGCCAGAGGCAAAACGCTCAGTCTCCCTTTTCCCTGGCAGCTCAGCAAATGTCACTAGTGTCCTTTAGTTTCCTGGTGGTCAGGCTTGCCCCTCAGTGTCCACTGAGATGCACTGCTTAGTCTAGTTCTCCCAGGTCTCAGACATGAACTGTGATGTCAGCTGGTGGCAGACCATCTGATCCAGTGTCCCCTTGCAGCTCAGGGCATGTGTATGACCCAGAAGTGAGTTGCACTGGTGGCACAAACAGGGACCAGTGGTCCTGTGACCCCAAGCAATTCAGGGCATAGGCAGAATCGAGACTCAAATAACAGGGTCAACACTTCATGGACCACCTGATTCCATGCCTCCATGGTCAACAGTTCATGGACCACCTGATTCCATGGCTCAGGGCATGCACAGGAGCCAGATGCGGGCAGCACTGGTGGTGATCATGGACCACCTGTGTCTGTGACCTCCAGGAGGTCAGGGCACAAGTTAAGCCCAGACATGAACCATGTTGCCTGCAGTTCATGGGCTGCCTGCTCCAGTATCTCAGGTGGTGCAGGGCATATGCAGGGAGGACCCAAATGTGAACCCTGGATTTAGCAGTTTGTGGGCCTTCTGAGTCAGGTTCCCCTGTCTTCACAGGGTACACAGAGGGCAGAGACTCTAAGAAGATATTCTGAAAATAAGGAAAAATGGCCAAACAGTACACATGTGAGATCAACAGGGCCAGGATCGTTAGTGCTTAAAGGCAAGTGTTCTCTACAACATTTTTTATACTAAGACAGTGAAAATGTCTAGCCATACTGGATAACTAACTTGAACTCTAACTGTGGGGCTTTAAGCACATCATTAGGGACACATAGTACATATCTATGGAAAGCTCAGAGGCAAGAAAACAGGAACAATTTGACAGAGCATAAGTTTGATTTCAGCCCCGTCTTTCCAGATGGTCCAAGTGATCTATAAGGGATGGGCAGCAACCCCATGTGCGTTATGATTGTGGGCTGTCATACAAGCCTTGCCATGTACCAGGATTGATTGCCTAAGCACTTGGCAGAAAACACTGCTTGTTTTCCAGAAGGTCTGTTTTCAAGGGACCATAATAGGTAAACTAACCCTTACCTTTTTGGGGAAAAAAAAAATAATAAACTAGAGACATTAGAAAAACTGCACAGTATACCTGATGATAATTAGTTTAGATGTACTAGAAGCTAGCGGAAAGATAATTGCACTGAGCACTTGATTTTATATGTACTGGCCAGAAAAGGTTACATTTACATCTCCAGGGGCTGAGGGAAGTTGATTGGGTTTCTGTGGCATGGAAATATAAGGAGAAACTGTAAGAAGTATAAACCTAGAATGTGCTCGGCATCAGTAGAAAATAGAAAGGATTTCATTGTATGTGGATCCCAGTGTATTAGGAATTCCAGATGAATATAAGGAAAAAAGTAAGATTTGATTCTTCTTGGATCTTATATTCTACTGGTACAAAATTGACTTTGGCCTCTAATTAGTCCAGTGATTTTGTGCATATTAGTCAGTCTTTCTCAGATTGATAAACTTTTGTAACTATTGTTAGTTTAATGATTCACTCAGGCTGGAGTTATAGCTCAGCAGCAAAGTGCCTGCCTGGCAAGCGCAAGGTCATCAGTTCAGTTCCTGGTACAACAACAACAAAAAAGGTTCACTCATATGTTACCTAATCGACACATGGCTTTTCTGTGTTTTTGTCCTCATCCATTGTGGCTCTCAACCTTATTTTAAATTGTACAACCTTTCTCTTATACACCAAGGATCTGGCAATTCATTTTATACTGTCTTCTAAGTGCCATTTTTATGTTTGTATTATCTATGATGCTTGGAATAAATAATCGATGGATGATTTTCCTTGCCACTTGTCACCATAAAACTGGCCTTTAGTTTTATCACCAGAAACTAAACCTTTAATCCATAAACTAGGCCTTTCATCCATGAGCTATTCATCCCAGATCGTTAATCCATGTTAGCCACATGAACACTGGAAATGACTGTCTCATTCTAAACATCTTAGTTATAGATATAATATGGGCTGTTTTGCTAAGGGTTAGAGTTAGGATATGATTCCCTTGAGTGAAGGCTTCTCTGCCAGGAGATAAATCTAGTGCTGACAGCAAGAAGTCTCCAGTATAGCTGGGTGGGCAAGGTTTTCTTTGAAAGGGAATTAGCATATCTCCACATGTACCAAAAACTGAAAAAAGGAGGTCACCACATTGTCTCCCTGGCCATCAATTTAACTATATGTTTTCCCTCAACCTCAGAGTCTCCAATATCCCATTCTTGCTGTTTTTAGATCTTTGGCCCAACCAGCTGAGCCATTTTGCACTACATTGAAGTCTGAGCATTTCCTGATCTTTGCCTGTGTTTTAACTCACGGGAGGTGAATAATCAGTGCATTTCACTGGAATATGCTCTCTGGAGAATTTGCTCTTATTGTGATAACATAGGGCTCATGCAATCCATTTTTGACTGTCACCGCCTATCAAGCTAAACCTTCCATATGTCAGGCTGGAGTGTTTAATTCCTGTGTTGGCACGTTATTGGGAAAGTTCCATTAAGGTCATAAGTGTGAATTAAGAGAGCACATCAGAGTGATCAAAGTAAGTGACTGGGGAGATTAGCCACTTAATTCACTCAATTTACATATGTCCTTCAGATGTGCTCCATCCTTATCTCAAGGGTGCCATTTCCAGCAGATGATAGGTGGCTCCTTCTCATGCCTAAATTTATGCCTTGTTGGAGCTGACCAACTCCTGATATGCAGCTCCAATTGCATAGTCATTTGATATTCTATTATCAGTTCCTCTGTCCCATCCAGGGCCCGCTCACTGGTGTGTTAGGAACTCTTTTTAAGTGAATTTTTAAAAATTATTATTTGAATGTAGAAGTCTGGCTCTAGCTTCTAAATTACATTGCCCTGAAATTCATTTCCACATTTTGCATTTCCAGAGACTTAGATGGCATCTCTATCCATCACAGATACCTTTCAATCTGAAGATGTGCAGGTCACATGGCCTTATGTGTATAGCAGCTGAAAGCAGAATTCCTACCCTGCTCTTGGTCCTGCTCAAACTGGAGGGCTTGCAAGTAACATGAGCAATGCAATGTTTCAAGAGCTTTGCATACATTCTCTCTAAATTATTCCATCAAACTTTGTACCTCCTAGAAGATGCATTATGCATAACTGCTGCTTTTTACTTTGGATGAAATGACTCAGGACACTCCTGATCTTCAGACTCTTCAGACCCTTAAAATTTCTTGCAACTTCCATATCCACAATACATGTCACATCTTGCTCATCACACGCAATTATCATAACACCATTACTAGATAAACAGCATGGCTGTGTGGAATATTACTAAGGCCAAGTTCTCCTTAGACTATAACGTGACCGAGGAAAGATTTAACATATACATGAGTACAAGAAGGTGAAACTTTACTGTTATTCCTTCATATAAAAGTTAAATGCATTTGAAATGCAGTACAGATACAGGTACTAACTGTAACACCAATTAGCTAAATTCTGAATCGCTTGCCTCAGCCACCAAAATTTCTTTGTGTGTGTATGTTTCAAGGTCCAAAAAATTAATTCAGTGGAGGAAAAACCACTTCTGCAGGATTTCATGTTTGTTTGTTTTTGAGACCGGGTCTTGCTATGTAGCTCAGTTTGGCCTCAACTTCACAGCAATCTTCCTTCCTCAGCCTCGCAAATACTGTGCTTACAAGTGTGTGACACCACATCTGGAAATATTTTCTTTGATAACGGTGCTCAATTCTTTTTGATTCTGAATTGCTACTGATTTGCTTCCTTGGAAATGAGAGATTGGTAGTTTTCGGACTTTATTATAACATCTCTTATTCTAAGAACTGGAAAGCAATGTGTCCATTTACCAGCTGCTAGACATTCCCCAGCCCAAGAGACCTCATAAAGAACCAGAGGAGAGGGGCTGGGGATTTAGTTCGGGGCTGGGGATTTAGCTCAGCGGCAAAAGCGCCTGCCTGGCATGCACAAGGTCGTGAGTTCGGTTCCCGGTACGGGAGAAAAACCAAAAAAAAAAAAAAAAAAAAAAGAACCAGAGGATAGATGCCCAGATGTATTGTACCTCTGAACAATGGACTTAACCAGGACTCTGTTTATTGCTTAACTTATACAAAAGATAGATCATGCTGGTGATATAGATAACCCACAGTCAAGGTCAATTTTAATCACATACTCTAGAAAGAACTGGGGTAGTTTCCATTTTGCAGTTCTCTGTCACATCTGCACAGATCCTTTTCAGGAAGCATTGGAAGATACATAGTTCACTATGGACTTACTATGGCAGTACAAGATCTTTCTTGTGCAGGATAAATGCTTTTTGTTAGGGAAACCTCTGGCCTCCAGTGTCCTTTTGGTTGTATGACAAGGGAAAAGATTTTCTGGGCTCATATCATGAGACAGTGCTATCATTCTCACATCCTAACTCCTTTTTGATATTCTCCTTAGAAAGTTTTAGGATCTCTTCTTCATGTACATGTGATGGTCAACAGTTCTAGGTACTAAGAACACCCTCTCAGGAGATGGCCTTACACTCCTGTCAAGAGGTTGCTAGTACACACTCCTTGCAAAGTATTTCCTGGTAAATATTTAGCCCTGTGTTCATCTAGGTACAGTATTTTCAAAATCCACAGCCGTATGTGGCTGCTTAGTTTTGTCTGGTAGAATATTTATGAAGTTGTCATGCTAAATAAACTAATATTTCCTCATGTATGTATTGACTGGCTGTCCCTCAGTCTCTATCCTTATTTGCCATGCTTTGTGGTATTGGATATGAAATCTGGACATATTCTTACTCAGTTGTCACACGGTTAACATTTTTTTGGTAAAAGGTGTTGAGGGATACTTCAGAAGGGTGTCCTCTTCTTTTTCTGGGGTGCTACTGAATCTCTTCTTGCTTTGGAAGTGTAGGTGCTTGCATTGCCAAAGCAATGTGGAGGTCTCTGGTAAGTTTTGTTTACCAATCCTGTCTCTTGGTTTGCGACTTGCCTTTCTTATTCTGCTGCTAGGCTAGCTGAAGTTTCTCCGTTCATCAAGCTTTGCTCAATAGCTGTGACTCAGCTTTGGCAAAGGAAAACACAGGCACCATTGTTACCTTCTTATTGGTTTCTGAGTTGCCAGGCTTGACCCCATCTCCACAGCTCTGGAACAAGTCTACCGTGAGAGCACAGCGAAGGTGCCAGTGAGAGAGGGGAGCAGGAGCCACTCCTGCTTGAAGGGGGACAGACTGTCAGTCTGAGGGTGGGAGTCCTTCCCAAATTTGTTTCTTCTTCATAAGAGGTTCTCAAGGTCTTAGAACATTTCATAAAACTCCATTTCATTCTCCTTCAGTGAGCATTCTCGTGTCATTAAAGGATATCTTTTATATTAAAATTTCCATATTCAAATTACTTGTGTATTCTATATGTCTTGACTGGATTCTCACTGATACAAGATGAGAATGGGGAAAGTCCTAGAGGACAGTTCTGAAACATGGCATTTTGGAGTTAGTTCAGTATACTATGTATGCATATTCAACTATGGTATGGATATTGATAAAAATATAGTGAATATTTAAAAATTTTTTGTTTTAAAGAATGAAAAATTTTAAAAATTAAAAAAGATACAGAATTTCAAACCAAGATGATAGGAAATTAACAAGGGTTGTTATATTTCATATTGTTGTCTTCAAAGTAGTTATTCAGATTATCAAATATAGGCATGCAAGATTAATAAAACAAATTAAGCATTAAGAGTTCCTTTCAATAAACTGATAGAAATTAGTGCAATTATCTTAGCTATCATATATATATATAATATATATATTATATATTATATAATATAACACTCTCCTTGTGAATATTTAAATTTTTAAGAATTATTATAGTAGATGCCAGGGATATAGCTTAACAGCACAGTGCCTGCCTGGCAAGCATGAGATCTCCAGTTCGATTACCAATACCAAAAAGAATATTAAAGTAAAAGGCATATAATGTTGCCATTTTGCAAATAATCTCCTCCAGAATACCTGCGCTTCACTTCAAACATGTTTATCACGTTGTTGTTGCCATTTTGTGGAACAGTTCTGGAAGTCCTCCTTCATAAGTGTCTTTAGTTGCACCACTGAGGCTGCTTCCATGTCCTGAATAGAATCAAAATGTTCACCTTTAATTCTCATTTGGAAGCTCACCTTTGACTTTAGGGAAGAGCCTAAAGTCGTATGGCACCAGGTCCAGTGAACAAAGTGTATGAGGACACAATAATGTTTCTATTCAACAAAGAGTCCTGCAAGTGTCTTGAATTGATGCAGGAGGTTGAGGCAATCATAGAAAGATACTGACAGAAGAGAAATTCCAGAGCTGCTTTGGAAGTGCCAAAGATGATGAGATAAGTGCATGTGAAGCAAGGGCAGCTATTTTTTGTGGGATTCATGGCAATATGGCAAAGTGTATTTACTGTAGACACTATTAAATTAAACATATACTGTACTGTATTTTTTAACCATTACTTGCATGTTGTGGCAAATAATTCTGAGATGCTACAACGATTTATGCTCTGATCAGCAATATATGGAATTTTCATTAGTTTGCTCTCTTGCAAATACTTGCCTTTACATATTGTCTCAGATTTAGTCATCTTGATAAATATACAATGATATCTGTTTATCAGTTCAATGTTTATTTCCATAATGAGGTTCAATACCTTTTAATTGCTTACTGGCTATGAGATTCTCCTTTTAAATATTTCCTTTTCAAATACTATGCCTAATTTTTATATTGGCTTTACTGATGTGTTTCTTATTTATTTAGGCTTGCCCTTTATATTTTCTAGGAACTACACCCTTCATTCGTAGCATGTGTTTAATTAATTTTCTTCAAGTCTATGGAGATACACTTTGGAATTGTATGAAAACTCAGCTGCTAGGAAATAAATCTCAAATCTACAAGATACAACATATGCACAAGTGTAAAACTGTAAATTGAATAAAACTGTATGATTTATATGAACTGTGTTCATTGATTGGAAACATACACCATATGAAAACATCACATCCTTCCAAATTTATGTATAAATTTGTCAAAATCTCAATCAAGATATCAGCAAGTCTTTTTCAGGAAAGTGAAAAAATAGTTCCAAAATTCATATGGAAGCATGACAATCTTTAAGAAGAATTTACACTGCCGGATATGAAGACTTACTCTAAAGCACTGCTAATTTATACAGTGTGATTTTGGCAAGAGTATATACAAGTGGAGCTAAGAAAACAACAGAATTTAGTAACAGGGCCAAGACTTTTTCTCATGGTAGCTTTCATGGTGTCTACAGATAATTGATTTGCAATTCTTTGACCTCTATTTGTATAAAAATATTTGCTCTGCAAACTTCTTCCAAATTCTAACCTTCTGTTGGCATTCTTATTTCACTGCCTCTGCCCCGCTGTAATTTTCTCCAGATAGCATTCATTGAAGTAGTTTTTGAATAGTTCTTTGTATATGACCACGATTCACAGCAAGAAATTTCCCTTTGAAGTCTACTGTGGAATATTTATTCTTACAGGAATTTCCATGTATTTTGTTGCTGGAGTTGGTTCAACACAAAATTTTACAAGTCAGTGTTGAAAACACAGTCTGTTCTGTGACACTGAGTATAAGTTAATTCTTTATCTAGTCAGGACTTTGATGCTTTATCAGGAATTAAATTTACCATCTTTGTATAAGTTTAAAGGCATAATTGTGGTGGGGTAAGTAAGAAAGCATTTTCACTTGATTAGCAGTGTTCCTAATAAAAAGCATAGCATTGTGACAGATTTGTGCATTTTCCTTGAAAGTCCTATTTAATTTCCAACAGCTAGACTTATAGAGAATATTACTGGCCATTCACAGAACACAGCAAGAATCACTGTTAACAACCCGCTCACTTTGGAAGATATTGTTCAGCTTTTGAGCATACTTGAAAAGAGCATGCCAGCTTAGGATGGCATTCCCTGCAGGAAAAATTGAAAACTCTATTACAATTTTAACCCTTATACATGTCACTTTTATCATGTTTTTCTTCCCTGCTGAATAATGTAATTAATCTTAAAAATAATTTCATACTTTTTTCTACAATTAAAGGCAATGAACTGCTCAAATGAACTTAAATGCATGAATTCTTTTAGACTGTGCTGCAATTCTCCTTACTGTTCACTCAGCTTTTTCTTTTACTTGTTTTATTAATCTAAGATAACTGCATTTTTTAAAAAAGTTAATGAAACCACTTTTTTTTCCAATGAATCAAGTCTAAGTACTAAAATGAAGTGTGCTATTGTGAATTACTTAAGATAAGTAAAAAGACTTTTTAATGTTATTGACATATGTGTTCCAGGGGTGGGATTCTTAATTTACAAGCAAAAACTGATTGTAGCCCATGGAAATATTTTATATTTACAGGAAGATAGCTCTGTGGCAAGCTTCCATTTCTAATGAATTTAGTCAGTATGTGATCCCACAGTTACAAGCTGAGATTTGATTCTTCTTAGGCACTGACAAAGACTGAGAAGCCAGGGGTAGCACATGCTTTTCTAGGGGGAATTCTGTGCAGTGTCTGAGAGCTGTGTCATGAAATGCCCTTGTTATTTCATCCTAGGATGTGGTTTCCTTAACGGACAAAATTTATTCCACAGCTTCTCTGTAGACTACCAGCGGCTTCAGCCAGACATTCTTCTTCCTGTTAGCATCTGCTTCCCAGAAAACCCAACCTGTGCAAGGAGAACTTTTAGAAACGCAATGCAGACTCATACTACACATCAGAGACCAGAGTCGGATAGAAAACAGACACAACGTTACAACAAAAAAGTGTCACACTTTTACCCACTCAAAGAAATTTTGTTAGAACAGCACAGTTATACAAATTATTGTCAATCCTTTGAGCATCACAGGCGTGCTTATCGTATGCGTGAGGAAAGCTGAAAAGAAGAAAATTCTGTGTCAGAAAACGTGTGCGGAGTAACCTCCAACTTGAAACCAAAGTGACTGCTATGATGTAAGACAATGGGTGATTGTTGTTAAAATTGCATATAATATTGCTGATTGCCTTTCTCAACACATGCTCATTAGAAGAAAAAGGTATACCTTATTATCAGTGGAACAATAGGCAATTTCATTAGTGCATTTCATGAGTGACTGATGACTGTTAGAGGAAGAATATTTGTCTACCCCTCTAATTATTAAAATAAGATACCTAAAATTTTAACTTATAGGTTTGTCATAATTTGCTCAGTAACAGGTATAAATATAGGATAGAGTGTTAATTTCATAAGTACATTTGAATTTTAAGATGCCTGTTTTAATCACAGGGAGCCATATTCAGAAATTACACAGATGTGTAAATATCTACTTCTATAGAATCGAAACTGAATTATATAAAATATGTTAATTCAGGTAATCACTGATTACTGTCTCTTAATATGTGTATAATCCTCAATTTGGTCTTTTGAATAACAACTTGAGATCTTCTAATGTGTAATAGGTGAGACACACAGATAGCTTTATGAAAATACTGCTAATATAAGACTCTCCACTTGGTCATTTTGAAGGAGGTGAAGCAGGGTTTTCCTTAGACACTATGGTTATGCATGTTGCCTGTACCTCCCAGTATTGTAAACTCTGCAGCATAACAAGGAGTGCTAAAAGCATGATGCTCTGTACAGGGTTTAGAGTGTAGGACAGGTCCTTTTCACAGATAAAAGTACTTATCTTCTTCTCTGAGTCTGTGTAGAACTCAAATTTTCTACTTCTTTTGTTCTCATCATAGTCTCCTCCTCCTTCAAAGCCTTATTCCTGTAAGTACACATGACACTCACTTATCACCCTCACACCAGTTCTCAGGAATTACTGTGCTTTTTTTGCCTTATCATTTACATCATAATTCACTTAGTATCTCCTTACTGTATTTTTCTTTATTGCTGAATTTTTAAATTACATAATATTTTTCCAACCTATGTTAGCTTGTAGGAATCAATCAGGTTAAGCATTTTTAATGCAATTTGTTGCCAACTACTGTAACTTCTAGTTGGGATAAACCACTTAAACATCAATAATTATGTTTAAAATCTCATATCTTCTTTACTAAATTGAACTGATAGTAAAGCTACTTGAATGTTTTTTCCAGTATTATTCTGAGTTAATATTGAGTAAGCCGTGTATGGGTAGTGTCTTTCAAATGAATTTGTTTTCAATTAATAAATTTTACTTGAGAGTCACTCCACTGGAGAGTCCAAAAAGTAAACAAAAGAGTAAAATAAAATACATTTATTTACTTGTATAACATTGCAATTTAGTCATAGCTACATATGAGAATGTGTTATTTTATTTAATTCAAAAATGATTTGGTTTCTTTTATCTTGTTTATGTTTGCTCTCTAAATTCCATTGCTGATCTTAAAAAGGATGTCCTGCATTTTCACCCCTGCTTTTATCTCAGACTACACAAACCAAGAACATTTGCCTTACATGAAGTAGAGATAAGTATAGTTTCTACATTTGTATCATACTTTTACAGAATTATTTAACAGGTTTTTGAAATTTCTGTACAGTGTTTTAAGTGTCTATAAAGAGTCCTAAGTGTTGAGGGTATACCTCAGTGATAGAGCTTGTGCCTTTATGTGTTTCATCCTCAGTGTCATAAAAAAAAGGGCCAGACAGAAGAAAAGAAGAAGTGGGGAGAAAGAAAGAGAGGAGGGAAAGGACAGAAAGAACCTTAGGGACACTAAGGACTAATTGCATTTTTACAAAATTGTTCAATTATATATTTTACTGTTAATTATAAATAGTTTTTATAATTCCTCTCAATATTATGCCTCCTGCAATTACTTTTACTTTATGTTAGAGTACATTAAAGTATTATAATTTTGTGTTGGAATCCATTAAAGTATGTATAATTTAATAATAAACTACTTTCTTTACACTTGTATCTCTGTGTATATTATATTCATTAAAATGTTATTGAACCCCTACTGCATATCAAATATTTTTCCAAACTTTGGAATATAAAGGTGAATAAAACAACAAAATAATCCCCGCCTTAATGGACTCTTTATTTACTTATTTATTTATTTATTTATTTATTTATTTTTTGTTTGATTTTTTTTTTTTTTTTTTTTTTTTTTTCTGGTACCAGGAATCGAACTCATGACCTTGCGCTTGCCAGGCAGGCACTGTGCCTCTGAGCTAAATCCCCAGCCCCTATTAATGGACTTTGATTGTGGAGTTCTTGAAGCTCTCAAACTTTGCAGACACTTGCATAGATGATAAGGATATTTTATTTGTGTAATTCCAGGTGAAATTTACCTATCTGAACCACCTTGTCGTCTTACCATTTAAAAGGTGCTGGTCATAAATGTGAATGATTTTAATCATCATGTAGCCATGGTATTTGATAACTTGTTCTCGACCTAGTAATAAGTGGTGCTTTTACCTTATGTCTGGCATTTGTGAGTAATACAAATAAAAACACTGGCGATTAGTCAAGAGCCATACAGTGTCTCGCTGACTTATACATCATATAAAATTTTAGCATGCTCATAACAGATGATAGGTAGATGATGCATGGATGGATGGCTACATAGCCAGGTTCCACAAAAGCAACCAGCCCCAGAGACATATACACAACTATGTGCACATTTTTTTTTCCTACTAGCTGATTATATAGGTTCAGAGATTAGAGCCTAAGTAACTGTCTTCCTTGGGGAACACCTACTAATCACCAGGCAATAAAGCTGGCTAAAGGCATAGAATTTCAAGGAAGATCCATTGCTGTTCCTTCAGGCAGATATGTGACAGATACGATGGAAAAAGATGGATGCGATACAGATATTTCAAGAAATTTGTCAGCGTTCCTTTTTTTCTTTCTCTTTGCTTAGAAGTCTCAGGGGGAAAAAGAGAACACCAGCTGAGAGGATTACGGGGATCGACACAAAGGGAAAGCAGAAAGCCTCTTGCTAACACCGTCCTGCTCTCTCTCCGTTAAATAACTGCACTAATAAATTACGGAGCTCAGTTAGTCGACTGGCAGCTTACACTTTTGAAAAATATTTTTCATCCTTGGATTTTTAATTAGCAACAGTGCTCAGTTCTGTTCCTTAAAAGCCTAATGAAATAATAGAATAATGCAACTCCCAAAAACTTATACGATGTTTGGAGATAAAGTGATAACACATTAAAGAGAAAAGTGTCATTTTCTAGCTGTATTAGAGCAATAGATAAAACAGCAACTAGTAAATTCAGTACATCAGCAGATATTCTAGTCCATTTCAAATTATTTTAGAATGAATTGACATTTTATTCTTTAATAGCCATAACATTTTTGTCAGCCCACACTTGCATGTGTGTTTACTAAGCAATATTTTTCATAAGAAAAGATTATCAATAATTTGAAAACAGAACAAAAATTGGCCTAGCTTTTGAGAAAGGCCCTGAGAATCCATCTCAGAATAAATTTTCTGGATTATATAATAATCACAAGAATATTTTTTGAATTCTAGAACACGAACCAGTGGAAAGTGTCTGGAAGTTACCAACAGGATTAAAGGAGAGCTTTGTGGTAATTATTGGGTGTGTAGTACTGTATGATGCTGTCATAATTATTTTAGTGGAAGCTGTGATGATTACTTTGGAGCATACTCGTTTAGTTTTGAATTAGTATGTGTTTGTGCTGCATAATGATGATATTCATTGTGGGGAGTTGGCAAATGTACATGATGCATCTTAATGCTTTTTACTTCCCTTTCCTCTCCTCCTTCCCACAGCCCCTCTCTCTTAGTCCCTTTCCATTTGCAAAAGCTCTATCCTTGTTTCCTTTTTACTCGTTTTAGTGTGAACTCTTATCCATGCAAAGCATCTGTACAGAAAAGTGCATGTATTGTTACTGTGATATTTGTTAACTTCCTTAGCTTGAGAGCTGTGCGGTGGATTCGTAAAGCACATTTGTGGATGTGGCAGTGCATCAGGGAGGTATAGGATTGGGTTTCAGCCCTTTCCATCCTGACACTGTTTTCTTATCCTGCTTCCTGTCCACCATGGCCTCGCCACATTTAGTCCACCATACCGTTCTGCCATGATGTTCCTACCACGGTTCCAGCCAATCACGAACTGAGACTCTGAAACCATGTCCCAAACCATATATCCTTAAGTTGTATCTGCCAGGTTTGGGGCCCCAGTGTCAAAAAGCTGACTAATACAGAAAACTGGTGCTGAAGAAGAGTGGAGGTTCCTGCGACTATACCTGATCGTGTGTTTCAGAAGTGTTTAGAATTGGTGTATGGCAGGAATTTGCAAAAGGTATGATGTCGATTCCCGGTACCGGGAAAAAAAAAAAAAATAAGAAAAAGAAAAAGGTGTGATGGAATTGACCGGCTGATTGGTAAGTAGCTCCCAAGCTATAGTGCATTTCAAAGTTTCACTCTTTACACACTAAGGAATTCTTACTCAAAATTAAATTCAAGGAAAAATGAACCTTCTACACTCTAGGTGAGAATGTTAATTAGAATGTAAACTACTGCAACAACTTTAGAAATCTGTGCAGATTGTTCAAAAGCTGAATCTTGAAATTCCATTTGAATGAGCGATTCCCCTGCTAGGTATCTTCCCAAAAGGGTTAGAGGCACCCTATTACACTGATACTTGCATATTTATGTGTAATAGCAACACAACTCTAAACAGCTAAATCCTGGAAGTGGGCTGTATGTGTGTAAACAGATGAATGAAGAAAAAAAAAAAAAGCAGCAACTATATACAATAGAGTACTACTCCACCACAAAGAAAGATAAAGATAAATACAAAATAGGGTGATACATGTACTGATAAAATCAAATTTTAAAAAATTAACTTCAAGGGGCTGGGGATATAGCTCAGTGACATAAGCGCCTGCCTGGCAAGTGCAAGGTCATGAGTTCAATCCCTGGTACTGCAAAATACATAAATAAATAAATTTTAAAAATTAACTTCAAGATGGATTGCCATCACTTAAATCCTCAGTTGGAGAGTAAATTATCTTAGAACAATTGTATGACTCAGGTGTTATACTTTTGTTAACATATTTAACATGTACACAAGGTAGACTGATCAGGGTCATTGAAATTCTGTGTTTATTCCCCATAGCCACCTTTGTTTGTTGCAATTAGAAATGGTTTACTTAAACAGAATCACTCTTGGTAAGCCATGCTGGTGTTGTCAAATTATTTTGCTTCAGCAGCTTTTTGACAAGTAATTTTCCTTTAAATATTAAAGTGATTTGACAATCATTCTCAAAGACCATGTCTGTATAGGCAATGGGAATAGAGAACTCAATGATTATTCACTGAATATCATAAGCTAAAATTATGAATCAAGGCAATCTCCATGCCACATTAAACAGAGAATTGGTCCTTTGTGTCTCTTCATGATGTACCCATTTCCCTACTGAACACAAGTGCATGTTATTTTAGCTCACTTTCTTATGAAAACTGATTTCAGTAGTGTACCAAATAATCTGGGAATATTTGATCTATAAGGACATGATGAAGTAAAGTGAGAAAAATTCCAAGAGTACCCTTTGTATTTTACCAAGTATAAACTGTGTGTATGTATATTTCACTAAGCAGAAATTTATTTTAGTAGTGCAATTTTGCCTGAATCATTTGTATAACATAGAACCAACCTGTAATTTGGATTATTTTGGTCCAAATCACTTAACTTCTTATATTATAAACCAAGAATAATCAATAGACGTCTCTTGTTGGAGCCTAATGAGTGAATGGCTGGCTGAGAAATAACTAGGATTAGGTCTTCCAGCAATACAGGAGGATGTTAAAGTCAGGTCTTTTGTACTTGCTCTTTCTTCTGAGTTTAGTATCACTACATCCCACTCCTGTGACTCAAATGTTTTCTTTTTACTCATACTTTCTAGTGATTCCTTCCATAATGAGAACCCACTTGCTATCTCCCAGAAACCCTAAACCTATCACCCATTTTTAAACAAATACTGATCACTAACATAATCTCTATTTTAGGTATCACTATTTATTTTATTACAAGGCTGAAAGAGGCTGACAAGACCCAAGCTCTTTGTTTTCGTCATTTAAGTATCCATCTCCTACAGGAAGCCTTGAAGAATAGGCTGACATTCAACAGAAACTTGGGGGGTTGGCGGACATTTGCATTGTTTCCAAGATTTAGCTATTACAAATTGTGCTGCTATAAAAGTAGGTACACTTATATCACTGTGGTATCATGAATTTAATTCTTCTGAGAAGATACCCAGAAGGGGAATAGCTAGGTGGAATGGAACCTCCAACCCCAGTTTTTTGAGGAATGTCCACACGGATGTTGTACCTGTCTGCACTCCCAGTAACTCTGAATAACTACTAGGAGGACAACAATACACAGTGTGTTAACTTTGTAACTGCCATAAAAACATGTTTTAAACCTCAGTTTCATTGCTAGGTTTATCTTTTTCTTAAAGGAAAGAACAGCTGGGATGGGGGAGAGGAGAAAAGAAGGAAGGGAAATATATATATATAGATAGATAGATATAGATAGATAATATCTTAGCTATCTTGTGTGTGTATATATATATAGCTAATTATATACATATTATATATACAGATAGCTAAATAATTGTACTTCTAATTTTTATAGGTTTATTGAAAGGAACAGTTAATGCTTAATTGCTTGATCAGTCTTGCATACCTGTATCTGGTAATCTGAGCAACTACTTTCAAGATAACAATATACAATATAACAAACATTGTTAATTTCCTATTACATTGTTTTGAAATTCTGTATCATTTTTTTATTGTTTTTACTGTTTTGTTTTTGCCTTTGCTTTTTTTTGTTTTTTTTCCCTTTTAAAATAAAAAGATAAATAAAAAAGTTAAAAATAAACCAGTTGAATAAATGTAATTTGCTAAATAATGTTTTAAATTTTTATTTTGAAATGATTATTGATTTACAAGAGGTCACACAAAAGCACACAGAGGTACTTGGCCGTTTCAAGCATGCATAAGCTCATCTTGAATGATTAATGTATGATATAAACACTGGGAAACTGACATTGGTGTGCTATGTATGTGTGTAATTTGATCACACATGCACTCATGTATCATCACAAGCAAGTTACAGAAGTATCCCACCACCACGGACATGTCTACATGTTACTCATTTATAGTTGTTCTTTAACCCTTACCCTCACAACCCTGACCCCTTAGATCCACTCCTACAGTATCTTTATAATTTTA
This sequence comes from Chinchilla lanigera, assembly GCF_000276665.1. NCBI lineage: Eukaryota > Metazoa > Chordata > Mammalia > Rodentia > Chinchillidae > Chinchilla > Chinchilla lanigera. The sequence continues at coordinate 1,655,713 of NW_004955491.1, forward strand.
TTATCCAAGAATGCTGTAAATGTACCCAGTTCAGTGCCTAAAATGAATTCAAGCACTATGTACTGCAAATGCCTGCAGATAAAAAAACAAAAATGTCATTGTTTTGACTAAAAGCAACTAAGGATACTGCTATATACATGAAAACAGGCAGTGGGTGACCTTCCAAGATGGACATTTTCCGCTCATGAAATGTCCTTAAGGTCCATTTAAGTTATGGAATGAGTCAGTTATCTGTGCCTTTATATTGTCAAGTTGTATTGCATAAGTGTATAGAACAATAAACTCACCCATTCCCCAGTTGAAAGACAGTTTGTTGGGGCCTGGCTTTGGCTATGACATGTAAAGATGTTATGAGCATTCTTGTAAGTGCTATATATATATATATATATATATATATTTGAATTAACCTGGGAAAATTGTTCAGAACTATGGTCATCCAGTCATATGAAAATTATACATTTTGGGAAAATGCCAAATGACTTTTCTGGTGGCTGCTCCATTTTGCACCCCAGTGAAAAATGAGTTAGGGATTTAGTCTGTTGAAAATCATCTACATTTGGTATTTGTCACTGTATTTTGTTTTAATTTTAAGACTAGGCATATAGCAGTATCTCATCATGGTTTGAATTTGAAGTTCACTAATGGCTATTGATTATAAACATGTTTTCATGTGCTATTTGACATTTACATATCTTCAAACCATGCATGTGTATTTCTTAATTTCCTTTTTTGTCACAAGTATTTATTCACATAGTTTTACAGTACTTTTGTTGTGCTTAGGTTTGCTTTGAAAATTGATCCTTTTAATATGTTATTATCCTACTCTGTCTCTATAATTGTCTTAGAATCTACTTTCTTTCATATGAATATACCCCTTCCTACATTTGTTTAATGTTTCTTCACTTCATCCTTTCCCATAGTTTTAACTTCAAACTGCCCACATTTCAAATGAGTTTTCAACATAATCATCCTTTAATTAGGTCACGCTATTTACCACTCTGCCAGTCTTTTTTTTTCATTGCATATTTAGATCATTTATATTTAACACAATAGTTGATAATTTTAGAAATTTGATTTGACATTTTACCATTTTGTTTTTGTTTGTTTTGTCTTGTTAGTCCTGATTTCTTATAGAATAGTTGAACTATATTTAGAATTCTTTTTTGATTTGTATACAAATTTATTTTTAAGTGAATTATTTGTATAGAATTATAGTAGTTGCTCTTAGTATAGCAAATAGATCTATCTATCCACCTATCTATCTATCTATCTATCTATCATCTATCTAGCCATGTATACTTTTTTGTATGTATATATCTGAGTTTATTTACATCACTGTTCTACATCTGTATTCTCTGCATACAACATAGAAAGCTTTATTATTTTATGTCTTATCCTCTTTGTGATAAAATTATCATTTTATTCATTTGACTTGTATTTATAAGCATACTAGACTGTTACAATTTTTATTTTAGTAAGTATAGGTTAGAAAACTCAAGAGAAAGGGGAGCCATGCTTTATATGATTTATCTGGATTTTGCATAAAATATTCCTCCTTCCCTGTTGACAATCTAAGATTTATTTGTCATTTATTTTCTTTTTAAATATAAAACTTTCTTACATATTATCTTAGAGTATATCTCTTGGTGACAAATTCTCCTTGGTTGTCTTAATCTAATGATAATTTGATTTCCCTTGTATCACTGAAGGCTCTTTTCTGATTACTGTCAAAGATTGTTGTTTTTGTTTCTGATCTCCAATTTTCATAATTTTAGCTATGACAAATATTGGGAGAGTTTAACCTTTATGATAGTTAGATTTATTCTTAAACCTGCACCTTATAATTTTGCAAAATTAAAGAAATTTTCACCCATTTTGTTGAAGCCATTTCTGAGCTCCATCTACTTTCTTCTCTCCTCCTTGGATTTTGTATGCTTTCATACAGTCTCATGTGTCTTCCAGGCTCTGTGTTTTAGATTGAGCGGTGTTGTTTAATCTATCTTCTGGTGAAATGCTGCTTCCCTATTTATCTGGTAGTTCAATCCATCCATTGTGTCCTTAAATTCCTGTCCTTTTTTCCTTCTGTTCTTATTTTTCTATTTTATTACTTTATTAAGGGGTATTCAGGATTTAATTTAATTTTATTTTAAAGACAAAAAACCAATAATACAGAATTTCAAAACCAGATAAAAAGAGATTAACAATGGTTAATGTATTGCATATTGTTATCTTCAAAGTCTTTTCTCAGATTACAAGATATGGGCATACATAACTGATCCAACAGCAGAAGCACAAGCTTTTTTCCAGTGAACTAAAAGAAGTCAGTGCTATTTCTGTTTGTTCATCTCAAATCAGAAGCCATATCACTACCTAAAAGTAGAAGTCAAAGTCCAAACTTCCCACTTCCCTGACATTGGTAGCCAGCGTAGGAAGGAAGATGACCCTGACTGTCCTGGACAGGTAGGAGAGTTTGCTCATATCTTTTCATCCTTGGGTGACCACCCTGATTTCACAAGGGAAAAATATGTTGTCACTTTTCCCAAAATGAGCTCCCATGACTTGGTGTGAAACGGGGTCATGACTGCTCAAATGTGGGGGGAAAATCTCAGCTTATTCTCAGCACTGCTGACAATACCATAACTAGGAGAAAGTCTGCTTATTTCCTCTGGGTAAGTGCAGAGTTCGCATGCCTCATATAGCTCAAGTGCTGCCACAGAACCTACGTTTGTTATTATATTTGTGATTTTCCCATGACCCAAGCTTCTCTAGTACCTGGTCTGGTTTATACACTGCATTTCAAAATGAAACCTCAGGGAACTCATCACTATATCATTTTCAAAAGTATCAACTCGTTCTGTCTCTTATTTTTTCCTACCATCTTTCAAATTCTTATGTTTGTTTTATGTGTAAACACAAGATCTAGAGCAATTAACAGTAGTGATTAGGAAGAAAAGGGAGAAGTTTGAACTCCATCTTGTCAAGAAATGGAAAATCTCATAAAATAAACTACTTTAACAGAAAACCCAGTGAAAATAGTTTTATGTAGTAATTAACATATAATCTATCAAAGTAAATAAAATGTACAATTTCCATCTGAATTTTATCTAGGAGAATTTGAAAAATATGATGGCCCAGAGATAACCATAATTATTTGCTTTTCATGATATTTTTAAAGGTTTTTTGTGTTTATTTTTTCCATCGTTCTTAGCATGTGGCATTTCAAGGGCTGATATTGTCCCACCCAATGTCATGCTTGTCCTGTTTGTATACGATAAGGAAAAAAGGAATTGCTCTAATGAAGTTGCAGTGACATGATTAATCAATAGAGGAGCCCTCACCTCACATAAATTTGGAAACATTTTTATTTGCTGTCATGGATCCATTTTTATTTGTGAGAAAAATAAGAAATTCAGCCCAGGTGTTCTGTGTTTGTGAGAGAGATTTAATCTTACTAGAAATATAGTAAAAACAGAAGTGAGCAGGAATATACTGTATAATATTAGAAATAATGTGTTTGGGAATTTAGGAACCTACACTTTATTAATTTAAAATTAACAGTATATAAATACCTATATCTTAATATCATCCTAATAGCATTCTTCCACAAGACTGTAATTCTAAAAATATCAGTAATTTTCCACTAGTAGAAATGGGGTTGAAATTGGTAAAGTTTGTCATTTTTCATTTTTCTTTTATTTAAGAAGATGATTTATTTGGAGATGGGAAAGAAAGGTGACAGTTCTGTCATTCTGGATGAGTAGAGAAAATTTGAAAATGAATTACTCCAGGGGCTGGGGATTTAGCTCAGCGGCAAAGCGCCTGCCTGGCAAGCGCAAGGTCTTGAGTTCGGTTCCCGGTACCAGAGAAAATCCAAAACCAAACCCCCCCCCCAAAAAAAAAGAATTACTCCAAATGTCATTTTGGCTGTTTGTTTTATTTGTTTGTTTGGTTGGTTTTTCAGAGACAGGGTTTCACTTTGTAGTCCAGGCTGTCCTTGAACTCAATATGTAGCTCAGGCTGGCCTTGAACTCAAGGGGATTCTCCTGCCTCAGCCTCCTGAGTTCTGGGATTACAGACATGCACCATCATACCCGGCTCATCTTTCCATGTGTGAAAGTTTCTCTTGGGAATAACCTAGAATTCAGATTACTGAATAATGTGGACAGCTTGTTTATCATTATTAAATAATTCAAGTTAGATTACAAAATGATTATTTTTGGATGAATGTGCAACAAATTACAAAATTTCCTCTTCCTTGATGTCAAGATCAATGCTTTACATCAACATTAAATGTTAGTGCCAATTCAGATGGGAATGGATTGTATATCATGTTTTAGAAATATTTGCTTTCTCTGCAATGCCTCATGAAATTGAGAATGTTTCATGTGAGTAGAGACCGTTTCAGTTTTTTTAGGTTTCCCTTTCTGTATGATTTTCTACCATACTGCCTTTTTCTTAAGGATTAGTATTGTTATTTGCTGGATAGTAGGCATTTAAAAAGAAACATACGTTACTACTATCTCTTTTATGATGTGTAATTTATGTTTTCAGTTTTTATTTTTTATACTTTTAAGGGTAGCTATGGGGAAGAATATGCATCCAGCTCATTCAGGTTTTTGGATGAATCCAGTATAACTGTTTCATTGGACTGAAGTCTGAATTTCCTTACTGGAAATTGTGTGTGGAGTCCTCTCAGCTACTAGGGCCTGGGCAGGTGCTCCCCAGGGGACCTCATCCATCCGCAGGACAGCGACAGAAGCTCTCTGTGTGTCTCTCTCTCTTATATCCTTCTTGCCCTTGTATCTCTCTGCCTTCTCTTTTAAACGTAAGCTAGAAAAAAGTCTGTTTCTAGTGGTCTCACCTTTTTCAGCCTGACCAACTTTGATGACCTCTTTGGTCATAAGGTTAACTGATAATTTTAATTATATCTGCACATGACTGTTTATAATCAATATAATTTAATCACAGATGTAATAGCAGGAAATGGAGGTCGTGGTGACCACCATGGATTTCTCCCTATCCTACAAATGCTCTCACACATTTAATAAATGATTATTTTAGATTTTCTCCATGCCTCCTGTTTGCCATAGAGAGATGACAGAGAAAAAAAAAGAGATATAGCTGCAGGCTGTACACTCGCTATGATCAAGTAAAAATAAATAAAATAATATATTTAACTTACATTTAATTTTGTAGTATGGTCATAGATGTAATGCAATATTTATATATGTAAATTGTACCTGAATTTTTAAAAGTTCCCTTATGTATACGTTAATGTACTTAGCAAAATAATTAGATATAAGTAAAAGGTATCTACTATATTTTTAATCTTTACTGAAAAAACTCAGATGACTTTCAGTAACTATGATATATAAATATAAATATATAGAATATTGGATTTTACACAAGGGCTTAGTGGTGAGCCTCTTCTTAGACAGGAAAAGACTGGACAGATGTATGCATGTACTTAGGATTCTCTGAAATCCAGCTTCTGCAGGAAGTTTTCCATTTCCCATTTTTAATGCTAACAAAGGTAGTGAAGTGGATTCTTGTAATGGACTTGAAAACCTCTGGAGCTCTTTGAATTATTATTTTTATTTTATATAAAGGGAACATTGTACTCAACATTGGCCTTTGGGGAATTGCTCTGACCACACAGTTACAAACCTTGCTTTAATAGAAATAATTAAACCGAGTAAGTTCTGATTTATGTTCAAATTGAATTATATGGCTTTTCAGTGGAAAGTTTCACCTGTGTGTGCATGTGTGTGTTTGTGTGTGTGTGTGTGTGTGTGTGTGGCTTTTCAGTTGAAGGAGACTTTTTCTCTATCTTTATCTCTATATATGTATTCATTTTTCTACTTTTTTCTTTATTCCTAAGGACTTTTCTTCCTGTAGTACTGATTCCTAGAGATCAGCGAACTCACAATCATTCAAGGCACAGTTGCTGAAATCTAAATGGCAATGTGACTTACCTGCCTAAAGCTTCCGTGAAATGAACCTCAGATCTGCACTATGTAGCTTGACCTTGTTTTCTACAATGTTGTCCTAGATTACCAATTCATTTCATTTATAAATGAACGGTTGTACCTCAGTTCACGAATTTAGTTCTTTTCATGATTCTAGTTGCAAACAAAATTGGTCATGAATTGAATCAAATTCAATGGTTAGGTTCAATGTTGACTTTATTAAGAAATTCATCTAAAACATAATATAGATTAACTGAAAAGTGATTGGATGAATTCTTCAGATGTTGATTAACATATATTTTCTTATCTTTCTTTGACACATTATAATATATTTTCACTTTGGAAACATTTTCCGTATTTATACATAAGGCATATAATTTTAAATTATCACTAAAGTTCTAGTGAAGAAATTGGCCACTTTCACATGTTATGGGCATTCACTGAAAAGGATTATAATTAACAACTCACTTATTTATTTATCTATTTATTTATTTATCTTTTTGAGACAGGGTCTCACTCTGCAGTTCAGGTTGGCCTTGAGCTCACTTTGTAGACCATGGTGGCCTCAAACTCATAACGATCCTCCTGCCTCAGCCTCCCAAGTGCTGGGATTACAGGCATGCGCCACCATGCCTGGCTTCACTTAATTGTCAACACAAAAGTATAGTAGGTACTATCACATACTTATTTTGCCCTCAAGATACGTGTGATCATGAGGGCTTCAAATTCCCAGGCGAGGGACAGGGATTGGCAGGGTTAGCAATGAAACCCTACTTGCATCATGGTGCAGTGTTGAAATAATGCCTGCAGTGTCATTTCTTTAGAGAGCATTGAGATCCATATGATAGCTCATTTTTAACTGTTTAAAATACTTCCACAATCTTTTTGTAGTGTCTGTACAGATTTACATTCCTATCGACAGCAAGTAAGCATGGTCCTTTCTCCAAATTCACCTCACTGTTATTTTTTTTTTCTTAAAAACAGCCATTCTAATGGCTGTTATTAAATGACACTGTAGTGTTGAGTGGCATTTCCCTGATGATTAGTGATGTATTTACTCATACACTTAATTGTCCTTGTTATGCCTTTTTTTGAGAAATGTCTATTCATGTGTTTTCCCCATTTATGAACTGGATCATTAAATCTTAATAACAGGTTTTAGATATTAAGTTGTTGGAACACAAATAAGTGGTAAATATTTGATATGGCTATGCTACCTACCCTAACTGCGTCATTACACAATATGTAACCTATATGAAAACATCACAGCACACCACGTAAACATGTACTGTTATTATGTGCCAACAAAAAGGAAAATAAACCTTTACAAGTTTTGGAATTACACAAGGATATATATTTATCATAAAATTTTGAATGACACTTTTAAAATAATTAATGGTATCCAATATTTATAAAAACAAGACATTTATTTGGTAGCAGTACTTGGTTTTCTATGTGTGTCAGAAAAGTTTTTTTCATTTTTCTTTAATCATAAACATGATCCAGAAACCTTGTTTTCCTCTTAGGTTTTGAGTGGCGAAATAGTCCAGTGGGAGTATCTATTAAACAGCAGGAAGTTTAACCTCCAGCTCAGGACTAATCTCATGGTGATTAGAGTTGATATTTCTATCACTGGAGAAGTAGACATTCAAGAACACCTTTCCGTTTCTTTGAACATATTCACTTACTCAATATGTACTTATTAAGTAAAGATCACACCAAAGCCCTGGGCTGAACACTGAGCTTATACTGATGAACAGGAATGAATAGGATCCCTACAATCATTACCTTTGTCATCTAGGCAGGAAAAAAGTATGAGACAAAAAAATCAGAGAATCTAGTGTAAAATTATGGATTTAACAGTGCTCAAAACTGTGAAGAGGTAAATCGTGATAGGAAAATGAAAGGGAGCCAGAGTTTGAGGCCTAACTTCAAAAAGATCTGTTTTACAAATTGTGGTAAACAGGATTTTAGCAATGCAATCTTCACAATGCAGTTAGCAAATTGCTTTGCTGTTTCAAGTCCAAAATTGTGTTATTTCAGTGGGTTTCAAGGTGTGAGTCCACTTGTGTCTGTAAAGCATGTCAGCGCTGTGTTTGAGAGTTCAATCATGCTTTCTACTTTCTGTTAAGTATTTACTTGAGGGGAAGAATTTGAAGTGTGAAGATAATTTATTTACTAGTTGACAAAAGAGTATAAAAATTGATATTTCACTTACCTTTACACTTAGCTAATTAAAAGAAATCAAGTCTTTCTCCCCAATACCTAAAGTTATTCTGTCTTCACAGCAGTTGACCTAGCTTACAGGTCAGTAGTCCATGAAAAATGAACTTGCTCTGTTGAAGCAAATCATTGTAGGAATGAAACATAGGGAGCTTTCTCAGGATGAAAGCACTTCTTTGCAACTCATTTATTCATTGGCAAATGTAAGCAAGTAGCACAGTAATTATTAGGTAACCATTTAACATTTTTACATGCTCTCCTCTGTTTCTTTGAGGAATAGCATCACCATTATTAGCTAATTTTCAAATTTATGCAAAATCCATTATTAAAATAGATAAAATGCATAGGATAATTTTGTACAATAAATGCAAAATTAAAGTTTCATTATTCTAAGATTAGAAATTTATATTAATATTATCATTTACTTCATGTTACATTTTTATGAAATAGTAAATCACATGGTAAAATTGGTGTTCAGTTGGGGAATAACTTAAAATAGCACGATAAACATCCAAAATTGTCATTCCATTTATTTTTGTCCTTATTTTCTGATATTAACTTGCTTCTATCTGTACCAAAACATCCAGTGCAAACTTAGGTGTCATCATTAGCTTGATAAGGACAATTAACAAATGGTCTGACCATGTATTTCAAGTATATAAAACAGAATGCATACCACAGGAAAATAATAATAAAGATATTTTTAAAAATATGAAGTACATTCTTGACTTGGTTTCTTATTTTTATGATAAAGCACTAATAAGATTGTCTGACTTTTAAAAGGATTGTCTGGTTTTTTAAAGCTCAAACATGCACCCTTGTCACACAAAAAAACTTTGTATTCCAAAATCCAGATAGAAATGTGTTTGTGATACCACAAAAAGTAATTGTTTCTGAAAAATCAACAAACTTATGAGTTTTTTTTAATCACAGAGAGCTGCACAATGATGGAATTGAAACTCCTGTAGTTATCAATCGCAAACCGCCCCCCCCCCAACTAAAATATATTTACTTGTGTCATGGAAGAGCTTGATTATAGGAGAAAGAAAATATCTTTTTTTTCAAAGTGGTTTGCTTCACTCTGTAAATTAACTCAAGCAAAGTAAAATCGAATGTTGTTTTTTAGTATTCTTATGAATACATTCATATTAAATCAGATCATGACTTTCAGACAGAATCCAAATGAACGATATGATTTGATAGAATATATATCAAACTGTTAATACTGCATATACTATTTTAAGTGAGAAATTAATATAGTTTCTTTCTAAATCTCACCATATTCATTTCAACTGAATTTTAGACTCAAATAAGAATTAGAAGTTAAAATAAAGTGGATAATTTACCCATATATTTCTTTGGAAGTTTACAAGTTCCTTTTGAAGTTTGTTTCTTATTATTTATTTTCATCTGTGTTTGGGAATTAAATAGTAAGATCCAAACAAAATCTACTTCTGAACATTTTCAGACTGACCTCAAGCCAAAAATGGTCAAACAGTCTTCTATGAAACTCTTTATGGACAACATGGGGCTATATTTTCAAGAGCAGAGAATGTCACAAAAAGCAGTGAGTCTAGAACCTTTGTCAATAATTGCAATATATAAATTGCAGAAATTGTATTCAAAGATCAAATGCTATCCTAAGATTATATGCTATCCTAAGATTGTATACTATGCTACTATATACTATGTGCTTAGAAACCCCATGATACAAAGGTCAGAATTATCTTTCGGGCTTCTGGTTCCATTAATAGGCAGAAGAGGAAAAGGGCGTTACTACTATCTTAATAATAAACAAACAAAAAACCAAAACAAATGCAAAAACAATACAAGAAGCTGGATAAAGTGCAAAACCACAAATTTCCTTTGATCCATTAGATTGTTGAGGTCACAGAGCAGTCGGTGAGAGTAGAGCTTTGGAAATGATCGTTCCTCTTAGCAGAGATGATCATTGCACTGGGCTACCTTGGGAAGAGACCCCAGTGCCATCTGAGTGAGTGACTAAATTCAGCTAAAACCCTCAAAATGTACTAGAAGTTGAGTGTGTGCTAGTAGAAGTATAGAGAAGCTCTGTGAGCATCAGAGGAAAGGCACTTGGGTATATTGTAAGGCTTTTGTCCACAGACACCTACTGAGCACTAAGGAAAACTGCATGAGCTGGTAGTGAACTGACAAGAGACTCCCTCCATGGCCCAAACCCTAGTGACAAAAGCCACATGGTCCCTGACATCATTCCTTTTAAGTCAGCAGACTGGCCCTGCTGGAGAAACACTCCTTCTGTGTAGACCACAAGAACATCGCCACTGGAGAAGGAAGCGTTCTGTGAACACAGGAGGTGACTGAGATGGCTAGAAGGAACTAATGACCAAACAAAAAAATGTACCTCAAGCGGAAAGGCAGGAGAAGATACTGGGCTGAGGATCTTGTTCAAACACCCATTGAGGATTTTTATTTTGGGTGGAAAAATTTTAAAAAAGAATCAACAACAACCACAACAACAACAAAAAAAATCCACTCTCTTTTCACACGAATGGTCAAAAGGCAAAGTTTGATTTCCATGAGAGGAAGGCAGGATCACTAAGAATTCCTTGAAACTAAGGACTGCAGGCCAGTCTGAAGACCAAGACTAATCCAGTGACTACGTAGCCCAGCAGAAGCACTGGGTTGCTAGGAAACAACAGTATGGTACCCTCTACAGTCAGCCAGGTGCATGGAGCCTTCCTCTGCAGCACCAGAGACAGGGAAGGTTGGATACTGAAGACAGAACAGCCCCATTGCACATACTCCCTACAGCATCCAATCTCCATCCAGACGACAATGCTAGAAAAATTCAAATTGGACAAGAAGTTAACTATGTGAGTAATAACTCCAGCTCACAACCAGCTCAACCATAGGTTAATTCGTTTCTCAGTCAGATGGTTTTGATATTGTATAGGCTGAAAATCAAGCAGAGGAAAAGATATAGCTATGTTCAGGCACAGATGCTACATAAATTTAATCTCTGTTCTTTTTTGTATAATATGCAGAGTTCAATAAGTAATTATATAAGAAAAACACAAAACGGCAAGAGAATAAACACACAGTTGAAGTATAGAAAAACATATGTTCAAAGAACCAAATGTTTAATCTTTCAAGTGAGATGTTAAAATGACAATGATTAGTATGTAAAATGCCCAATGTAGAGATCTAGTGCAAAAGATAGCATCTTTTATAAAGAGTGAGAAATTTCAGAAGAGAAGACTAAGCATAAACAGAAATGTGAATATTAACATAAAAGGTACCAAAGTTTTGTTTTATTTTATTTGTTTGGTTTTTTCAGGTACTGGGAATCAAACTCATGACCTTGCACTTGCCAGGCAAGCACTGTGCTGCTGAGCTAAATCTCCAGCCACATACCAAGGTTTTAAAAATACCTTTGATAAGGTTATCAGGAAACTTGAAAACAACCTAGGAAAAAATTCCTGTGTTTGAAGATAAATCAATACAAATTACCCACATTGAATAAAAAAAGAAAGAAAAGAAAGCAAGGAAGGAAAGAAGGAAGGAAGGAAGAAGGAAAGAAAGAAAGAAAGAAAAGAAAAGAATAACAGCAAAAGAACAGAACACTTTTTATATTCTATCATGTCTGCATAGAATCCCAAGCAGAAAAAATGAAAAAAAATTTTAAAGAAATCATGACAAAAAACTTACAAAATAATGTTAGACTCCATGTCATAGATCCAGCAAGCTCCAGCCATGCAGGATTGATACCAGCGAAACCACCGAACCTCAGCACATTATATTCAAATGATTAAACATGAAAGAGACAGAGGAAACAATTACATAGCGAGAAAGAGGGCTTATAAGTAGTACAAACTTCTTATCAAAATCATGGAAATCTGAAGACAGTGGAAACATTTTCAAATTCCATTTGGGTACGAAATCCAGTGCAGAATGCTATACTCAGAAAAAGTACCTATAGACACTTATAGAAAAATGAAGTACAAAACTTTTGGAGGGAATTTGGAAATGTTGAACAATCCTACCTTGGTACTTATGTTTCCGTACTCTCAGACTGGACAAGTAAATACACCCATTATACATATTTTGAATGATGAGCATGACTGTCAGAGAAAGGAGTTACAAGAAAGGAAAGAGAAAGGCCACACAAGAAGCTCATGGGTTTCGACTGGAGCAGGAGTTCTCAGAAGGAATTCCTGGGGTCTTGTGACACTAAGTAGAGACAGGAAATATTGATATCTGTGTGCAAAACATATTTTCTAGTTCTCTTTGTTGAGAGAGGTAGAAGCAATGTACACATGTAGTTCCCAGGTATTTTTTTTCTAGATACTACTTCCCAATAAAATTAAATAGCTCATGAAATAACTCACTCAAAGCTGGCAGCAGAAAAATAAAAGTATCACTTGAAACATCCTGTGGTTTCTGAAAACAAGCAAACGCTTTTTAAAAACTGATGGGACTCTGGAAAAAGGATACTGTGGTAGTTTAGATCTTAAACATCATACAAGGACTATGTATTGGGTTAAATTTAGACCAAGTAAGAAGTGCTCCAGATGGAGGGAAGAAATTGCATGTGTGAGTCTCCCAAAGGCAGAAAAATATATCATTTTCAAGAAATCTAGGAAGGATTCACAAGACTTGACCCTAGAGAGAAAGATCAAGTCACAAGAGATCAAAACATGCAGCAATGCAGGTTACAGGAGGCTGTGAGGTCCTGGGAAAGCTTTTTATGATTGTGGGAAATGACACGTCAAAGCTTCACTTTGAGGTTACTTGGTATGTTCTAAGGTGGGTAAGCTGGAAGGCCAGCGGGGGCGGGTATACAAAAATACTAAAACTGTTACTGGAGTTGTCCTAAGCAAAGATGGTGGCAAGATGAACTGGCATGGGACCCAGACAAATAGATTTGACTTTGAAATTTACTGTGGTAGCAGTGGAGTGATTTAGTGTTTGGAAGTTAAAGCTGAAGAGCAATAAAGCTTAGTGACTTCCTGACTTTTTACAAAATAATATATCATCCATTATTTTAATGCTTTTTGAAGCATGAACAATGGCTGAGAACTTTTTTATCATTATTAATTTTTGTTTGGTATGGGGGAAGCTTTAATTTTTGTGTATGTTAGCTCTGAATCACTTGTATTAATTATTTTTAATCATCCTTGTTGACCTGGCTTTAAAAATTAGAGGTCGGTGATGAAATTTAGATAAATATCTGAGAGTCACAACTCATAAACAGTAAAAGGACAAGCAGAATGTTGTACCAAAAAAGTAGAAGGGGAAAGCATGAGCTTCCATGAGTGTGAATCTGAGGAACTCTCACATTCAAAGTCAGCATTCCCCATATTTGGAAATAAAAATGGGAAATGAAGTCAGCTGTTTGCCAGAGAACCATATTATCCAACAATGTTTGTAAAAATGCAACAAAAAGGATCTTCTAGGCATATGACAGTCATCTTCAAATGGTAATGCTTCAGACCAGGGATATAGCTCAGGGGCATAAGTGCCTGCCTGGCAAGTGCAGGGTCCTGGGTTAGATTTCTGGTACAAAAAAAAATAAAAAATAAAAAAAATAAAAATAAAAAAACAAAGCAATACTTGGTGTCAAAAATGTAAATCATATATTGGCACAGGCTTAAAAGCAAGATAAGTGACTCCATATTATGGAATGGTATTCCATATGAACAAAAACTAACAGTAATTTCAGAGTGCTGAAGATATTATTTAGAAAACCTGTGTTCTTCCTACCATTTATTGTACATCATTATATCTCTACTTAGCAAATATAATGTTGAATGATTCAGATCTCATAGTTATTGAAGCAGATAATATTATTGTTTAATAGAAGTGTATGGGATTGTTTGAACTGTGAAAATGACAACTTTTGTTCCTTATACAGGTATGATATATATGTGTTATAAATATTAACACAGCAATATGGAACTTTTGTTCAACCATCTGTTTAAAACAAAGCCCATGGAGAAAGTAAGAACTTTAGTACTTAAGGTACTAAATGCATGAGTCACAAAATAAATCAGTACATAAGGGACTTATAGAACTATTATTGCTTATCAAGGGAAACTAACAGTGAAGGCATCTTCACCAGTATAATGTCACTTCCCCGTAAAGAGAAGGTAAAGTGCTTAACATAATAGATCTGAACTGTGTTTCAAGCTACTATTATAGGGCCAGGGATATAGCTTAGTGGTTTAAGTGCCTGCCTGGTAAGCATAAGGTCCTAAGTGTGATTCCCAGTACCAAAGAAACAAACAAATAAATAAAACCACCAATGGTTGTTGATCTACTACTATAGTGATTTTCATATTGATGATAATTATTAAGGTAAGAATCAGTTGGATCTAAAAATGATATTAAATTGCCTTGTATAGCCTTTATTCTACCAAACAAAGCAATATATAATGCTTTGAAGTAAACCAACAAGAAATATTATGAAATTGTTAGAGAACACTCTATCTTCCAATCGAGAGGTCTTCTGAAATAAATTTAGCCTAACCTCAGAATTTACTGTGGTCTTGTGTTTGTCATTTTGCTCAACCACCAGTTCTAAAAGTTCATATTTCTCTTCCACCTCTTTCCATTTTTTAGAAATTACCTAAACTCTAGTTGGTTGGTAAATACAAGTTATTTTATACCAAAATCCTTCATCATGCAGAATAGAGAATATCAGCAATGTATCTATATAACAGAATCCATTTGCAATGCATCTTTCTAATTGGTATAAATTAAAATTTTGAGCAGATCTTTGTGAAGAAAGTAAATAGTTTGAACACAGAGCTTTGACAATTCCAAAGAAAAATCTTGTGATATCCCATTCTAATTCAGCTTACCCTTCCACATGGAGGAAGTGACAAGGAAATGCTGATCTAATGAGAAGAAACGAATGCACTGATACATATTTTTCAAAATAGTAAGTTACAAATTTTTATTTAAATTACCCCATTTGAACAAAATTTGGAATTATGAAAGTTATTAACTATATATGAATGTTTAATAATTTCACATTCTAGAATACAGCAGGCATCACTTATTTAGTATAGGCTTAATCAGAGCCATACCTTATAAAAACTCTAGAGATAAAGCATTTAAAAGAAAACAAAAAATTTGCTGCCATGGTGCATAGATTTTAGCAGGTGTGATAGCATTTTTTGGCTGTGACAAAACGCCTGAGGAAAGCAGAGGAGTAAAGATTGCTTTCAGCTCATGGTTGCACAGGCGTCAGTCTATGGTTGGTTGGTTCCATAGTTTCTGGGCTGTGATCAAGTAGGAACATCATAGTGGAAGGGCAGAGAGAAGCAAGTCTGCTTGTCTCTTGCTCACTAGGAGAGGAAAGAGGGGAAAGTGGAGAAATGGGTCAGGAAAAAGATGTAGTTCCAAAGAGTATGCACCACTTTCCTACTCCGTTCCACTAATTCCTGCTGCCTAAATCTCTTTCACCTCCCAAGAAAGCCATCAGTTAATGAGTCCCTCAGTGGACTAATCCATGCATGAAGTAAAGCCTTCAGGATCCAATCACCGTGCAAAAGCCCCACCTCTGAACAAGGCTGTGCTTGGAACCAAGTCACAACACTTGGGACTTGGAGTCAAATTTCAGATTCAAGCCCTACCAAAGGGGCAGGCAATCAAGGAAAGAAATAAAACAAGGAAATAAGAAATAAATCTAAGATATCTGAACTCCACAGAAAGTATGAAGCAAGAGAATACCTGGATAGAGTGGGGAGAAGTCCTTTAGACAAGGTGGGCAGGAAAAGGCCATTTTCCAGGGAAGACTGGGCAAAAAGCTGACCTGTTGTAGCACATTCTAGGCAAGATCAACAAAAAGTACAAAAGCTGGAAATTTGAAAAGAGTGAGTGATCCCAGGAATTAAAAGAATGCCAGAATTTCTGCAGAGAATAAGCAAGGAGAGAAAGGCTCTTCTGTGTTGACATCTTTCTTACGTTATGGAATACTTTATTTTCATAACAGTCGTATAAGTCATTTGTGCTATTTTGTTCAGATGTCAGACATACAGGCTACATTTTCAGTTTTAGGAGTCCATTACAGTTATTATGCATTCCTTAAAGAGTTTGTTAGAGCAAATATCATCTATATATACAAAATAGATGACCTTTCTTTCCAATCAACTGTTACTTTTTTCAGATTCATAGGTGGAATGTTACAGAACAAAAGAAAAGACAGAGAAGCAACATTTGAGGAATCAATATAACTGCTTTTTACTTGACATGATTTGATAAATTGCTTGAAGCTCCTGTTATACGGTAGTCTTGATTTGCAGTCTGACTAACCCAAAATAGGCAATTTTACTGAAATATAAGCTCTATTTGGTAGCTTGTATATTTACTCTAAATGGAAATGGAAATAATATCATTCATTGTTGATGTAGTTTTGCATTATATTAAGGCTTTTCACTCTTTTCCCGTTATACCTTTATGTCCAACAGTGAATTCATCATTTATCATTATCACTTTTCCTACCTTCCACTAGCTTAATTTATGTTTTCATCTTGTCTCAAATTGATGTAGTCATCTTCTTCTACCGTAAAGTTTTAAAACTTCCCAGTCCGAACCACATTCACAAACAAACTGGTAAATGCTACTGTGGGCAGAATAATGATTCTCCAAAGATATTTGAGTCCTAATCCTTAGAAACACTGACTGCAGAGTATTACGGTAAGCAGAAGAAAGTTTGCAGGTGTAACTAAGTCTGCTGTGATGTTGACCTCAACATGGGGAAGTTACCCCAGATTATCTAGGGGGGTCCAATAAATTCATGACGGTCCCTAAAAGTGGAAAACAGAGGCAGAAGAGCATCAGAGAGATGTGATAGCAGAAAGACTTTTCCAGGAAAAGAGGTACGAGGAAAGAGATACGAGTTAAAGACTAGTAAATTTGTAGATACAGGGAATAAGCAAGAACAAGATTTCTCTTTTTAAGTTTCCAAAGCAGTGTGACCTGTGGACACTCTGATTTTGGTTAACTGACTACTATTTCAAACTTTGGAACTCCAGAACTATACAAGAGTTAAGCACACAGTGTTTAAAATTCTCACATTCGTGGCTACTTTTTGGAGAAGCAATAGGAAACTATGCCATAGGAATATCAATCTGGGTGTCCCATCATGATTTCAAATCTTGTAGTGACTCCTCATTAGAAAATAATTAAACCACTCATGTTCTAGTATACACTGTACAACCAGATCTCTGCGATGAAAGGACTTGTTTTGTAGTGTCTGCTAATTCTGGTGGTATCATTCTTCTACCATCACCAACACTTACAGCCACCAAACTCACCCAACTGGAGCCCAAATGGGAGAGACATACATGCAGTCAAGGTTTAGAAGGTCACACAAGCAAATTCTTGGACAAACTGGATCCTAAGGATGTGGCTATCGAACTCATTCTGAATCTAACTTCCAAGTATACATTTGCACCGTAAGCATGATTTCCTGATTTTGTTCATATTCTTTGCATTCACTTGCCTTTTCCCTGGGATAGCTCCATTATCTATTAGAATTTCACTAATTACTGAAAAGAAGTGAGGGCAGAGTTTCTGTTCTAGTTTAGATCTGAAATAGCCCTCTCAGCCTCCTGTGACTGAAAGTGGTTAGATGGTGGGAGCATTATAGTTGGCTTTCTGTTAGGAGGTTGGATCTGGTTGGAACTCAGGTCACTGTGCGCATGACCTGGAAGGGTTTGTTTCCCTTCATGGCTCCTCCCTTAATCCTCTGCTTCCTGGATGCCATGGTGTGAACAGTTTTTCCTCCACTCTACCCCTCTGCCATGCCGTCCTGTCTTGGAGCTAGTAAGGCTTGAAACCTCCACAAACTGTGAGGTAAATAAACCTTTCCTCCTTTACCTTTGGGTGTCAGATATTTTTGTTTCATCAACGAGAGAATAGTAACTAAGACAGTTCATGCACTTTATTTCAAGCAACAGAAATAAGCATTTACCAGATAAAACAAGGAAAGGAATGTGCCATAAGGATTTCATCAAAATTTGCCTAGTTGCAAAACACCATTTACAGTCAAGTCCTGTAAGTTACTGATCCCTGTTCTTTCTTTTTTTTTTTTTTTGTACTTTTTATTTTTATTTTTTTTTTCCAGTACCGGGAATCTGATCCCTGTTCTTTCACTTCCTAAGATCATATGATTTCTCATACTTGGTTCTCTTGGCCTCTGCTTCATTTAATTATTCCTGCGCACACTGTCCCGATGTACATTTAATTATCTATTCCCAGTTAGTCAGATTCCCAGCACTTTTTGACAGATTTATGCAAGTTTCACATTTGTGTTAGACATTTCATAAGCGTGGCGCTTCTAGAATGATCACATACAGCAAAAACGAGTTAGATATTCTGAAGTGAGGGGTGGATATTATGACAACTGGGGCAGTGCTGCCGAAGAATTGTGAGCGATCGATGTTGAATAATGGCAAGGGGCTGGAGTTTTGCTTTTTTTGTTTGTTTGTTTGTTTGTTTGGTTTTTTTGGTTTTTCTCCAGTACCGGGAACCTAACTCACGACCTTGCACTTGCCAGGCAGGCACTTTGCCGCTGAGCTAAATCCCCAGCCCCTGGGGCTGGAGTTTTGAATGGCATCAGTAAAATGCATGAACTAATTCTTGCACACTCATAGTATTCATCCGTGGGTAGATTCTGACGTGTATGCCGCAGCTTCCTGTGTGGTAACAACAGCAGCTCCCAAGGCATCTCTCTCAGATTTTGGTCTGCCTTTGTGAAGAGATTTCATTTCAAACTTCCTACGCACTCTCCTTTTCCCCCAAGCATTCTTGTGCTTCGTCTAAGATCTACACATGTATGTATCTGAATGTAGGACCAAATTACCATTATCTTCAGAATTGGCCTTCTTAACTTCTCTTCCCCTGTTCCTCTAAGGTGAAATCACAATTTCAATTAAATATCTTCACAGCAGAAAATGAACTTGTATTCCTGAACAAACTCTCAGTGATGTATCTTTCTAGAATTCCACACTACATTTTTACATCCAGTATTCATCCAAACTCATGAGCCAATGTGTGAATTTATAGCAGATCCGCTATTCTTAGCACAGCAGCGGTACATTTAATGCATTTTATTCTGTTGTGCTTTTATCCTTTATCCACAACCCAAATCTAATAGTTTAAAAATATAGCTATAGTAGTACTTCTGCTTGAATAATCTTTTGGATCAATTCAATTATGGAGAACAAAGAGTATCCATCTCTAAAACGATATTTGAAATCATACACACTGACCAGACTTATATTATGAAGAATTTCATTTCTTTTGTTGACTAGGTTTGCAATCACCCTTCATCATCACAACAGAAAAGAAAATGAGGGCATGAAGCAATACTTTAAGGGGAACTCCACTCAGTTGAACATATGAGCCTATAGACCTCAATAAAACCATGTGAAAAAGCCAGTATAGTCAGCAAGCTTATCTTCCTTAACCCACATTTTTTTCTGCAATAAAATTTTCATTTTCCCTGAAAATAAAACTGTATCTACATAAAATGAAAAACAACTAAGCCAGAAGGTAAAGACAAGCCTACTTCATAGAGATGGTAATGGTAGCAAGTACATGAAAGTTTAACTCCTCTTGAGCCAAGTATGTTAGGTGCCAGTAGTCACTTCCCTTTCTCTTAACTTTTATAAAGAATCACATGGACAGGAAATAAATAGGAAGAAAAGAAAAAGTTATTCAAACAAACCACCAACATTGAACAAAATTATTTCTAACTTTATGAAATCACTACAATTATATAGTTCGAGATTTCAAAATGAGAATTGTTTAACAGTGCACCCATGGATTCACTGTGTGAATGTTTGGTAACATACTGAGGAGATCTTTATAATGTGCTTCTTCAACGCTAAGTGCTTGGGAAGGGAGTGTTTACCCAGTGATGACTTAGGATTGATGATGAACATGTGTAGGAGATACTTCCAGGGTCCATAAGTCAGAGTTATACAAAAAGGACAGACAGGAAAGGGACAAGAGATTTAACTGCAGCAATTCAATTTCAGCGTTAATGGATAACCCAGTTTTAATATGCTGTCTCAGAGTTCAGGCATGTCAGAAACAGGCAGAGAGAGAGACAGAGAGACAGAGAGAGACAGAGGAAGGGAGAGGGAAAGACAGGGAGAGAGAGAGGAAGAGGAGGAGGAGGAGAACAACAATAACAATAACAACAAGGAGGAGAACGAGGAGGAGGAGGAGGAAGGGAGAGGAGGGAGGAGAGGAGAGGAGAGGAGAAGGGAGGAGGAGAGATATTGGTTGGTTAGATATGCGATCATACATGGATGTGAGTTGTGGAGCCATAAAATAGTTATGGTTGTAACATCAAAGATCACGCATCACCACAAACATATATGATAATAAAAAGTTTAAAATACTAGGAAGGCATCTGATGTGTGGCATAGAGACAAGCGTCTCTACCTGGTGCTGGAAAATTGGCTTCAACTGATTTGCTCATCATAGGAGGGGGCACAAACCCTCAATTTTTAAAAAATGCAATTTCTGCAAAAAAATGTGGTCCTCCTATACTTT
The DNA here is from genome assembly GCF_000276665.1 of Chinchilla lanigera. NCBI lineage: Eukaryota > Metazoa > Chordata > Mammalia > Rodentia > Chinchillidae > Chinchilla > Chinchilla lanigera. Next base: position 1,676,463 of record NW_004955491.1, read on the forward strand.
TTGGTTATTTTAGCTCTATTCTTGTCAAGGTTTTTTGAAACCAAATTTCTTTCTCCATTCTTTTAACTGAAGTTTATTCTCGCAGTGAATCTGAGTTCTTTCTGTGTTCTGAATATCTGTGCCATCGTGGTTTGAAAATGATTTCTCTGCGGCCCAGGGCCACATAGTGGCCATACTGGCCTCATTCTGCCAGTGTGTGTTGGCAGGACATAATAAGAGGTGCAGTTTAGTGGGAGGTTCTTGAACAGTTGCAGGAGCTGCCCTTCAAAGTGGTAAGGTGGCTCTCGTGGGACTCTTAAATTCTGGGGACAGCAGTTGTTTTAGCAGTGAACCTGACCTAAAATTGCTCTCCAAGGTCTGTTCTCAGGATGCATCCTACCACACAGCGTCCTTCTCATCACCAAAGGCTAAACCAGTTTGGCCACCAAACCTCAGAATTTGAACTTCTAAAGCTGGGAGCTAAAGAAAAAAGAGGGGCTGGGGATTTAGCTCAGGGGCAAAAAGCGCCTGCCTGGCAAGCGCAAGGTCATGAGTTCAGTTCCTGATACTGGAGAAAAACAAAAACAACAACAAAAAAAAAACCAAAAAAACAAAAAAAGAAACTTGCTCTGAGGTAGTCTAATTACTGCATCATTGTAATGGGAAAGTGACAAATCAGATCTTTTAACAGATGTATACTTTCAAGTAATTCCTCCTGTTCTGTAGGTCATCCCTTCACTGATATTTTTTATTTGTTTATTTGTTTTAGCTTTCTTCTGTTTTGTTCTTCCTGTGCAGAAGCTTTTTACATTGGTACAGGCTCCTTTGTTTACTTCTTTTTTCCCTGTTCTCATAGGCTATTTCTATTAGATCTTTGCCAAGACCCATGCAAAGTAGCTTTTCACCTATGTTTTCTTCTAGTACTTTTACAGTTTCAGACTTTTCATTGTCTTCAATTGATTCAAAAAATTTTAATAATTTTTATCTATACATTGACTTATTTGCTTGTTTATTTTTTGAGATAGGATCTCATCATGTAGCTCAAACTGGCCTTGAAATCACTAGCTAATTCAGGCTAGCCGTCGGCTTACAACAAAAAACTTGCCTCAGCATCCCAAAGCTGAGATTGCAGGTAGGTGCCATTTTTAAGGATTATAAGAACATGCTACTTAGTTTGCAACATTCCATTTGTTATATTCAATAAGAGCATGTACAGTGTAGCTGGGCAATCTAACACAAATAATTGAGTATACCTGTGCTTCAGTTTCTTCACAGGTTAAATGGAATTAATAATAGCACATATTTTGTGACTTTTATGAAGACTAATTTATGAAAGATACATAAAATCCTTAGCAGAGTATTTACGCATAGTGTGTGTTATTGGTATCTTTCTTTGAAAGAATCAAGACTGGCATTTTCTTATTAATCACCTACTTATTAATTTCTAAATTTAAAAGTTGGTATTGTAGTTTTACAAGTAGAACTGCCACTGGAAATGGGAATTTAAAATAGTGAAAGATAAACATTTAACTTAAGAGCTGAGCACAGTATGACGTTTAGTGAAAAATTTCAAAATTTGAAATAGGTGCCAGAGACTTTTAAATAACTAAGTGTAGGTAAAACTTCAAAATACCTGGCATATTACAATCCTGGACTGATTTATTTTCATATATTCCACGGCATGTGTTTGTTTGTTTGTTTGTGGCAGGGTCTCCTTATGTAGCCTCAAGGTTAGTTTGCAGCCCTGTACCCCACATGCTGTCTTCCTGCCTCTTGTCTCTTGAGTGCTAGAGTTATGGTATTGTCCTGTCATGTGCGACTCTCTAAAGGCATGTACTATCTCTGAAACTCTTCATGAATTAGCTGAGTTTGTTAATGGTTAGGGACCAAAAACTCAAAGAACTGTAACCATTTTATTACATATTTATATTTTACAAATTTGTATTGTTTAATTATGTACAATCAGTTTTTTGTATTTTAGAAACGGAAACCCTTTGCTACTCCAATGAAAGTTTATCCTTAACCCAAGTTGCTGGATGTCCATTAAATTGTACAGATCTACAGACTGGTAAAAGACAGTGTAACAGATTCTACCATACACACACACACACACACACACACACACACACACACAGAGATTGGTTTTCTCCAAACATTTCAATTTCTTTTGTTAATGTGAATGTAAAAATGCTAGCGCGTTATCTTTGGAGACTCAGATAAAATATATAATATTAGTAGTTAAGAGGATAATATGTCAGATAAACTATTATGCAAAACATGAAGCTAGGGGAAAAGTAGCCTATTATTTTAAATAATCATGGATCTTAAAAGTTATAATAGAGATAGAGAATCACACCTCTGTAATTCCCATAATGTAAAATGTAAACCTTTCTAATATCATAATATGAAGTATCATTAAGTTTTAGCTTTAGTTTTATTCTTTCTAAGGAACTAATATTTAAATGGTGCTATGAATATTTTACTTATGAAATTAGACATTTTCACTGGTATAAGTAAAAGTTACAGGTTATTTTATAGCTAGCACTTTCTTCTGTGTAAAAGAAAAATAGGTTTATTGAATAAAGTAAAATTCAATTCAATCTTTACATAAAACAGAATTGATATTACAAAAGTAGAAAAGCAAAGTATTTTAGTGAATCTATATAGTGGGATTGCAAATATGCAATGTAATTTAAAATTTACTGCTATCATTTTTCTCTAATTTGTAAGGTAAAATACCTGGTGAACATCTGAATGTATTGGTAGAAAGGAAACAGATTTAAAACCTTAGAGCTCAAAAAGTGATAGATGCCATCTCCTTGATTTATGTCAAAATTGAGTCCATTGGTCTCTCATCCAAGTCAGGTGTCCTGTCTCACAATGCTTCTGTCCCCATTCATTCCCAAACAAAGGAGCAGTCCCTTAGCCCTCCAATCCTATGTGCATACCTGCCCCAAATACCAATAAACACTTAATACATGCCAAACACTGTCAGAACCAGAAACTACACAAGTACAATTTCTGATCTTTAAATAATTTAAACTTGAAAATGGACAGTTGTGTGTGTGTGTGTGTGTGTGTGTGTGTGTGTGTATATTTAAATATGCAGAACAATTCAAAGTACTTCATGAGTTGTGATTCCTTTGTCTAGAATCAGAGGGCAGCAGTTTTGTGGGTTTGTTTCTGTGCCTATTCTGTTTCATTGGCTTACATGTTTATTTTTGTGCCGATCTCATGTTATTTTTGTTACTAAGTGTTTGTAACATCAGAAATATGCAACCACTGAGAACAGAGTTTTCAATTATGACTGGAATGGAAGGGAGGCAGAAGAAGCAGGTTGATGGCATGAAATTTAAACTAAGGATGGAAAAGTTGTGCAGGTATTTGCTGAGCAATATATTTTTTTAAAATATTGCAATTAATAAGAATGGTTAGAGCACAGGGTTTAATTAGATCAGGAGGACTGATAAAAGAAATGAAGCCAGGGAAAAGAAAGGTAGACAGGGAATCCCAGGTAGCTTTTACTTTTGAAAGTAATGATGGATACATTTTTATTTAATGTTATTTCTTAACAAAGTCAACCACAATCCCTACACTTACAGCTGCAGACAACACAAAGTATATCTGGCAGAGACCATGACTGCGTTATTTCTTAAAATTTTCAATCGTATTGCAGGCATCTTCACTTCTGTATCTAGCCATGCCGATGCAGGTATCTCCTCTGCCATTCAAATTAGCAGAAATTTTCCTACTAATATTAGAGGAGCACATGAGTTACACATTTGGTTACTTTTTTCAATTTAATTGACTTCCCTCAGCTCTTTTTTGACACATGGAATTTGCTGTCTCAGACACACTATGGTAAGAACATGTCACCTACCACTCAAGGTGACAACGTATGGTGGGGTTATGAACCTCCAGTTTTTAAATACTCAATATGTGTATTTTCAGAAGTAAGCTGTACTTTGCATGCATACAAAATTTGTAACTTACAGGTAGGTCTCCCTTTTACTCAGTTTTATTTAGTTATGAAAAATTTCAGAGCTGTTACCTTTATACATCACTTTGCTTCAAAGAAGAAGATAGAATGTCATAGTGGAAGTAATACATAGTTAGCTTGTATCCAAGAGGCAAAACACACACACACACACACACACACACACACACACACACACACACACGATCTTCACCACCACCAGCAACATACTTAAGGGTCATGATATGGTTTGTGTCTGGGTGTCCCCTCCAAAGCCACATTCAGTCATGGGGCAGGCTTTTAGAGTTTATGACTGATTCATGGTCCAATGCTGGAATTATAGGTGTGAGTGCTACACCTTCCCTGAGGCGGGTAGTTTGCCTACAGTGTAAGGGAGGGAAAGAGGCTACTTGCCACCACTCCTCCCTTTTGCTCTTGCTGCTCTTTGGTGTCTTCTGCCACCATGAACTGTTGTCCTGTGCCATGTGCCACCCTGCCTTGGAGCCAGCCAAGTATGGACTGAAGCCTCCATAAACTGTAAGCTACATAAACCTTTCCTTCCTTAATTTTGAGTGTCAGCTACTTTGTCTCAGCAACGAGAAAAAAGTAACCAAAACAGGCCATCAATAAAGTAATGAAAAAAGTATTAAACTAACATTTTGCTTCTGTTCGTCACAGGGCATACAGTTAGGAAGAATTAAGTGATGGTTTAATTCTTTCACAAGCTGTGCTATCAAAGATACACGAGGAAGTTTCACATAGCTTGGAAAGACATATTGCTGATGTCTTTAAGAAAATTTCACTACTATCCACGAGGTTTTCTTCAGATACCAACAATTATTCCATGAGGAAGACTGAAAACAATTTTATAGGCATTTTTATGTTATTAGATGAATTGAGAGAAATGGTCCTTTTTGAAAATTAAATCATTGTTTTCAATATTCAGTGATTAATTTATCTGTGATGCTTTGCTGTTTATACATACGAGTAATATTATCGCCTGGAGAGCCATCACCTGTTGCTTTACAACTTCATGTGATCTTTGGATATTATACCAAGTCTTCCAGTAAGTAAGAACAGCCTCACATGTTACTTAAATATTGAGTAAAGAAGAGATGTGGCAAAGATGGGAAGCCATCCTGACATAAGATTTTATGTTTGAGTAAATGTGAGAAGAAACTGTCCAGTAGAAGAATAATGTATGCATGTTCCATCAGAAAAAGGAAGATGTTGATGTCTCATATATATGGGGAGTTCTATTTCTCGTTTCAGTTCTGTCAGACGCTGTTGCATATATTTTAAAGCTTGGTGACTGCCATTCTTGTTTTGGGTTTTTATTATTGGAGAGCTGACACTCTATATTATTCCTAATTGGTACTGGCAAGTGTTGTACAAGTACTGTGCACTAACCAGCTGTGCCACTGAAGCAACCTTTTGTAGGGCAGGCTGGCCTTGATCTCCATACAAAGCCCAGGATGGCCTTGAACTTGCTGCAGTTCTCTTGCCTCAGCCTCCCCAGTGCTAAGATGACTGGCTTGTACCACCAGCCTTGGCCCAGTACTGGTGAATGTCTTTTTGTAAAGTCTATTTGTATAGATTTTACATAAAAATTTACATGATAATTTTAGTAATTTACATGGGAATTTTAGCTATTTTTAAAAAATTGGTACTTTCCTGGTATGTCTATTAGTTTTCTCGTAACTAATTTAACCTTTATTGTGGATGCTCTGTCTTTGGACCTTGCTTTTTCATCCTATTTGAAAATTTGTCCCTTAAGTAGTTATCGGATTGTTTGTGTTTAATGTTATCATTCATGTTGGATAAAAATACTGCCCTGGCCATTGTTTCCTATTTTCTATGCATTGTTTGTTAATATTCACCTCTTTTATCTTCTTCAGATATTTATTTTTCATTAATGAGATTGATGATTCAATGTTATCTATATTATCAATTTATTTATTGTGTAAATTATTTTAAAAATTATTCTAGGGCTTACAATACACTTTTTCAAATAATCAGGATATACTTTTAAAAATGCATATTTTGAATGCCTTCCATTGTTTATATATGCTTTTTATTGCTCATTTTATTCTTACATCTGCTAGAAATTCATATTGCTACTTTTTTTCCTTAAAATGTTTTCTTCCTGAGCAGTTAAAATGAAAGGAATTCAGTTAGTTTGCTTATCTTTATTCCACTTCCATATTTTGTATAAATGCTTGCTTCTCTCAAGTAATATAATACATCTGCCTGAATATCATCCTTAAAATTTCTTTCAGCACAAATGTGCTGGCAAACAACTCTCTCAGTCATTGTTATAAAATCTTTAATTTTCCTTAAATTTTAGAACATCTTTCATTGTGTCGCCAATGTATACTCTGGTATAGAAGAGAGAAAAACATAAAAGCAGGTGTCAGTGTTTTGCTATGTGACAAAATACTGTTTAGAAATCAATAACTATGTTGGTTTGGGTATTACTAATATGAGGATGAGTAAAACTTGTCTCAGAAAATTAAAATACCAGAGTTAATCATAATTTGCAGCAACTTTGAAGAACTAGAACTTAAGTATAAATAAGCTCATGTTGGTATAAATCACATCCTTTATGTTTGTAACCTCAGAACAACAAACTTGGAGGGCTAGCAGAATGGAATGCATGGTCAGTTTTTGATCTGGGGAAACCCTATGATACCTGGCCGATTTCATTCAATTATTTTAAACTTCAACTCAACATCATGGTTTCTGCTTCTATTTGAATAATCAAGGTTGGGAAGCAAAACATGATAAAGCCCTGGTCCAGAAGGTGTCAATATCTATTTCAGTTGAGGGAAATATGCAAATGAAATACTTCATATTTAATTATCTACCAGGAAAATGGAAAGAAAGGACAGCTGATTCTACTATTTATTATTTTATCAATTCTTTCCAAAATAATCACTGGTTTTCCTTTTAAGAAATAGTTATTGATTCATCACTTTCCATATGTGTAAAGTTAAAAAAGAATTAAGTAAGTTCCACTGTTTTCTTAAGTTCAACTAATTCAGCTGTTAATCATGAAAAATAAACATGATGTAATGAATTTTACAAGCATATTTACCTAAAGGTCAAGCACATCTACCTGTCAAGGTCAGGTATACAGCAATTAGCTTTTATTCTATTGGCAATATGAATGTTGTATATTCTTCAACATGATTTATGCAGATTTCCTAAATCTATTTTTCTTAGTTTTTTCTTTAGTGACATACAGTATTACAGATCTTAAAAAGTTACATAGTAGCTATTTGCTGCTGAAAGAATGTTAGGTTACAATGACAGATAAAATGCAAATAAATAGAAAAGCTAAAAAATGAAAGGAAAAAAGGACAGCATTCAGTGCATGTGTGTACTGTGATTTTAGGGGACTTTTTTGATTTGTTTGTACTTGTATTGGTGGTGGTTAGGGTAGTACTGGAGATTTGAACTCAGGGCGTTACTCATACTAGGCAAGCACTCTGCTACATAACTACATCCCCATTCTTCAAGGTTTTTACATAAAACAAAATGTTTAATTCCACTGACGTATTCATAATCTGAAGTGTCTCAGTGTACGTATTCAAAGTAATGTGGAATCCAACTTTTGCTGCATTTATTCATGTTGCCATTTTGCTAGAATCATCGTCCCTCTCTAGGTTTGTGTTTTTCTCTGATTTGCTTTCCTGGTGATTGATAGCATTTGCCGTGTCTCATTTCTTGCTCACACCTTGAGCTCCTCTCCTGCTTTGCCTCCTGTAGACATGCTGACGGGGCTCCCAGCACTCCAAGTGGTTGAGTCCTCTTGCTTAGTCTAGAGAAATATAAACAAAGCCAGATGTTGTAACTGTAAACTTTCTATTCAGGCATAATTTGTCAATTTTTGTAAAAACACTTCTGTCAAAAATCTGTCCTGTGATTTTGTAAGAAGAAAGAAAAAGAACATATATATTTAAATGTAAAATATACTCTTCAAAAATTTAAGCCAGCCTCTGAAAAGATTGAATAAATTTATGAAAAATAATGACAACTATAATACTACTGTAGCAGATTCTCCTTTTTCATTAAAACCTATGAATCCACAGTTTAGAACAATTCATTAAACTGAGTTGTTTTATGCAATTATAAGAGTGCAGATTGGAGGGCTGAGGCCATCAATAAGGCAACGTGTCTTTTCTTATCCAAAGCCGTGTAGGTGAATGCCAGAATGTATCAGTCAGCATTCTTGTCGGTGCTACTAATGCCTGACATCTAAATTTAAATTTAAAGGAGGAGAGTATAATTTAGAGGAGGAGTATATTTAGCCCATGGTTTCCGAGAGTTCAGTCCAGGGCTGGGTGGCTCCAAGGCAGGAATAACATGGGAGAAGGGTGTGGAAGAACAATGCCGCTCCTTTCAAGGTGACTGGGAACCAGGGTGAGTTGGAATGAACACTAAAGAGCAAGGGGCAAGGGTCAGCTAGAGAACCCAAATCCATACCTCTGTGAGATACCCAGACACACCTGGATGTGTCCTTTCCTGATACCTAAGTCGGCTCTCAGTATGGGCAACTGGACAATCCAGATTATCTGTCATGGAGCCTGTGGAGGGAGCTTTTAGTGTGTGAATTATCTGGCAGATGTGATCATCTAGGAGACAGATATCTGAGTAGAATGGTTTATATTCTTATAAGTGAAAGATCATAGGTAATATTTTATTTTTTCTATTTTTATTTTTATTTTTTCTATTTTTATTTTTTCTATTTCTGCCTTCTGATGGTTACATTCATTGTGGGGAGTTGGTATTTGTACATGACATATCTGAATTCTTTTGTTTTTGTCCCTTTGCTCACCTCTTCCTCCCCTTCCCTGCATCCTTTGGGAACATAGATAGATAGTCTGCCGAAATGTATACATCAGGAAAAGAAAAAATTGTAAAAATATTTTAATACTAAATTTATTGCGATATCATGAGATTAATACAAGTTACCTTTGGCCTGTACAATTACAAGGTGCTCAAAGTGGTGAGTATTAGCTTCCAGACATTTATTTATGGCTAACTGCTGAATTGTAAATACATTTTGGCCAGTGTGCATATTTATATATATGTGTGTGTGTGTGTGTGTGTGTGTGTGTGTGTGAGTGTGTGTGTGTTTGTAGTACATAATAATTACATTCATGGAACTGGTAGACATATTGCTTTCCAGTTCCTTTTTATTTTTTTATTATGTATTCTATGTCATTTCCATATTCTTCCTCCTTTCATGAATGCATTTTAAATATCTATCACCAAACATAAACATTAGGGAGATAATTTTCAAAAATATTTCAAAATAAAAGGACACTGAAGTTTTGAGTTATTGAAAGTATTGCCTTTTTACTATGGAAATACAAGGAAAATAGGTTTTGGTATACAACGTTGTCACAAAATATTACTAAATTAATAGTACTAATAGTAATGATGCACCTTTGTATTCTAAAAGGAAAACAACTCTCAAGATTATACCCCAAAGTTCTAAACTTTTATTTTGAAAAATTCAGTATTTACTTTTTCCTTTTAAAAAATGAGTCAGATAGATGTACTTATTTACTGAATGTGTCTCAGAAGCATTAATTTATGTTTCCTATTTTCAGTGATTGATAAATTGTATGTACATGTCTTTTTACAACACATTTTGATGCATATTTTATAAAATTGTGAAATTTAGTTAGCAAATTGTTAATTATTTCACCAAGTTATTATTTGCATTACTCTTTTTTTTTCCTTTTTTCTTTTTTGGTACCAGGAATCAATTGACCTCACGCTTGCTAGGCAGGCACTTCTGCTGCTGAGCTATATCTCTGGCCCTGCATTATTATTAGTGAAAAGTAATCTGTTGTTCACCAAGCATTTACAAAGTACGAAAATATACTATATATCTTTCTCATAAAATTACTGTAGTTTGTTTTTTTGTTTGACTGATTTTTTTTATTTTAAAGAGAAAAAAGTAATAAAACAACAACAACAAAGGCAAAAACAACACAACACCAAAACAATAAAAATGATACAGAATTTCAAATCAACATGATAGGAAGTTAACAGTGGTTGTTATATTACCAAATGTTATCTTCAGTGAAATTGCTCAGATTACCAGATGTAAGAATGCAAAACTGATTAAACAATTAAAGAGAATAAAATATAGTAAAAAAATTACAAATGATACAGAGCTTCACGAAACAAGATGGTAGGAATTCACCAATGGTTTTTATATTGCATACTATTGTCTTCAAATTATTTGTTCAGATCACAAGGTGGGAAGGAAAAAAATTACTATATTTTGAATGAAAGGTATTAATCATGTAGATAATTACAAAAAAAGGTATTATAAATTGGAAGACAGATGATAATATATTTGTCATGATTATGGTTAGTTATGTAGGAAACTCGGAAACAAGCGATTTATCTTAAAATAATAAAAGAAATAATTCAGTGACATGTAAATAGCATCATTCAAAATTCTTTTAAAAATTATAGCTACTTTCATGTTTACTATCAACCTGATAAAAATATGGATGATAAAACATTTTTAATAACAAAATAAAGTTCTAATGTAAAGGAATAAAATTTACAATAAATGTGCATGCTTTGTGTAAAAAAACCTAAAGCATAAAATTGGACTTCAATGAATGTGAACATATATTGAGATTTCCTATGAGTATATTCAATATTATCAAAGCATTGGTCTTCCATAAGTTAATTTATAAATGGGCATGAAATAATATACTTTCAATAGTATGATTTTAAGCACTATACTGCAAAACATTGACTCTCATATGCATATGGAAGAATGAAGAGAAAAAGAAACAAATATTGGAGTTAAAGAAAAAAAGCAAGAACAGTAAGACTGGTCTTTCAGAAATAAAGCATTTACTAAGCTCCACTTCTAGAGCAATGGGAATCTGGGAAACATTGAAGAGACAGATGGAAAAGCCAGTGTGAGAATCCTGCGTTCCAAACAAACATACATAGGATACGATAATAGAAGATCTCTACTATGCTATTTTAGGAGTCTACATCCTGTAATTTATTCTCTACAGTTTTGACAAAACCTAAACTTTTCCCTGAACCTCTCTCATACATCTCTTCGTCAACTAAAGTAATCAATATAAATAACACAAATTACTCAATTGGTGCAAATTAATTAAACTATCCCAATTCTGAATTTTGGTTGTTGACCTACTATTGCCCTAACATGTTAAACATTGTTAAAATATTTACTACTTATACTAAAAATATCTTCATTCTTCAATTTATCTTGCTCATCTTTTTTTGTAAATTTTCTTAGGCTTTTTAGTAGGAGTATGTACAAGGGATGAATTTAAATATTTAGCTTGCAATACTCTTATTTTCACTTATTAAATTTGTCAGGTACTATTATAATTTTGAAAAACTTTAGAAAGTTTAATTAAAATAAGAAAACACAGTTTTGACACCCATAACTGTGTATGTGTTATAAGTATGAACACAAATATGCAGATAAATACCTGACAGATGTACAGTGGGGTTTATATTCTTGTTATACAGAGTAATTGTTATGGTTTTGATCTACAGTGATCCAAAGTTCTCTTTGGCTCAAATATGGGTCTTTCAAAAGGTAATTCTCTTATGGAACACTATAGCTGAATATGGTGTTAGGAGGTGTGGTCTGGTTAGAAGCCTGTCCCTGGGGTCATGACCTGGAAGTGACATTTCCCTTGCTCAGTCATCCCTTCTCCCATGATATGAACAGCTTTCCTATATGCGGCCATCCACCGTGCCATTTCTCTTTTGGAGCTTGCCAAATAAACACCAGCCAAAATAAACCTCGCATCTGTTAAGACGTAGTATTGCTCATTATGTTTTTCAGCAAACAAAGTGGCTAAGACAGTACTTATAGATGCTTTCAATGGATGATAACTGAATTTTGTATTTTGATAAAAAGTAAATGCTAAAAGTTTTGGTGCATTATACTAAGGTAGTTAATCATACTACCATGATGTGTTATGAATGAAAAGTAGGAAATTTACTTTAAAATTCCTCAATTGAACATAAGTTTTACACAGTCATCAACCATATGGTTATGTAGGTTCTTCTGTGGGCCTGACACAGCTCAGGACTTTGATAATAAATCAGAGAATAAAACCATAAGCCTCACACTCATGCCACATGCAGAGCATCCTACGATGTTGAACATAAAAGACTTTATGTTTACAAACTAAAATATTTACCAGGACAAGGTAAAAACCTATCAGATAATTCCTCAATACTATGAGAGTAGGTCATGTCTGAAGAATTTGTAGTGATTAAAGACAACTTCAAGTATGACTTTGATACAAGTTGGCTTTCCTTTTCTTTTCTTTTCTTTCTTTCTTTCTTTCTTTCTTTCTTTCTTTCTTTCTTTCTTTTTTTTTTTTTTTGTCTTTTTGAGACAGGGTCTCAGCATGCAGTTCAGGCTGGTCTTGAGCTTACTTTGTAGCCCAGGCTGGTTTTGAACTCACAACAATCCTCCTGCCTCAGCTTCCCAAGTGCTGGGATTATAGGCTTTCACCACCATACCCGGCTGGACTGTTCCCTTAACCAACAGGTAGTGACTCTCTTTTC
>NW_004955491.1:1689124-1723452 GCF_000276665.1 Chinchilla lanigera
CTTGAGCTCACTTTGTAGCCCAGGCTGGTCTTGAGCTCACAAAGATCCTCCTACCTCAGCCTCCCGACTGCTGGGATTATAGGCATGTGCCACCACACCCAGCTGGCTTTTATTTTCTCCTGTGAAATGACATTTACAATTGAGCATAAAGATAGATGTATCATTATATTCATATTCAACGATACAATTTCTATGTAAAGCTTAGTTTTACTGGAAAAAATGTAGTTTTTCTTTCTGTTTTGGTTTTTCAGTTAACTGTTCCCTAAAAGGAAAACCTAGTTTATGAAAATCAAACTGGACATTTTGACTCCTTTCTTTCTTTCTTTCTTTCTTTCTTTCTTTCTTTCTTTCTTTCTTTCTTTCTTTCTTTCTTTCTTTCTTTCTTTTCTTTCAATTTTGTTCCTACCATGAATCTTCTAAGAACCAGATATAGTTTTTGTTACTTCACCATATTGCCTCTAACTTATGAAGCAGCGTGGCGTTTGATTTCTCTGTTTCACTGATAATGTAGGCTTGAGAACAAAATTTATTTTAACTGGAAAGCTGAATAAACACAATTTTACAGTTTTAACAGGAATCATTTATCAAATAATTTCTGTTAAAAAGTAGGATAATTCAATAGAATATGTATATGTTTTCTCCTTTACTTTAATGTTAAATATATCTGTAATATTTCAGCATATGGATTGCTCTATAAATACTAAACTTCACATAAAGAAAGATAATTCTTCAAAGATCTCCACATTTCTTTTTTCTTTTTTCTTTTTTTTTTTTTTTTGGTTTTTCTCTGGTGCCAGGAACCGAACTCACAACCTTGCACTTGCCAGGCAGGCGCTTTTTGCCGCTGAGCTAAATCCCCAACCCCATCTCCACATTTCTTGACTGGTGCCATTTATTATATTTGTTTTAATTTTAATTAATTTAATTAAAATTTTAATTTTCTTATATGTTTTAATTTTGACATGTCTTCTTAAAATTTAGTGTATAATTTGCTTGTTTTTTTTTTTTTTCCACACAGGTTCTCATTAGTTCAGGCTGGTTTAGAACTGATTATGAGGCTCCAGCTGGCCTTGAACTTGAAGAGTTCCTCCTACCTCAAGCTCCCAAACTCTGGGAGTATAGGTGTGTGCCACCACACATATGTGGAGTGTATGTTATAACCAAATATGTCAAGGACCCAACTATAGATATTAGAATTTAGAAAAATTCTATAAGCACTTAACTGTATTGAAACAAAATAGGTTTTATTGTGCTTTAAAGGAATATTTTGTGAGCTCAGTTTAGAAAACCTTAATTTATAGTGGTCACAAATTTATGACATTCAAATAAGAAAATGAACTGATAATATGATGTAAAAAAAGGTTGCAAGTAGATTTCAACAAATTCTTTTAAATATAGACAGCCCATGAATGGGAGCGCATAATTCTTATTCTCTGGATTATTAGCTCCTCTGAGATCAAACCATAACACTACATAAATGTCCTATAGACATCTCATGTATCTAGAGGTGGAGGTTTGGAAGGTGATTGGGTCATGGGGGAGCTGAACTCACCAGTATGTTAATCCTCTTGATTGTGCTCTTAGGAGGCGGGGCCTAATTACAGTGGGTGGATCACTGGGTGCCCAACCTGAAAGAGTATATTCTTGTTCCGGGACCCTTCCTCTTTCTCTGACTTTCCAATATTTTCTTCCTGTTTCTTGCCTTCCATGAAATGAGAATATTTCTGCTCTCATGCTCTTCCACTGTGCTGTTTCTGCCTTGTAGTCAGCTGACCATGGACCGCACCCTCTGAAACCAAGAACCAAAATAAATTTTTCCAAATTGAAGTTGTTAATGTCAGATATTTTGGCCCTGCAATGGAAAGTCCACCAACTCATGTAGTGACAATTCTTCCTGATAAAACAGAAACATATATTACCGAACACATGGAAAAATTTTTTAAGTGTATAATTCTCTGTATCCTGTGTTTTTCCTATAAAGTGACTTAATCTCATAGTTATAAGTTGCATTTTTGGTGAAATCATTAAAATATTCAGAAACCCAATTCAAGTGGATATAACTTGTATATGATTACAGCCAGTGTAAAACTTAGGACTTGCAATATGGCACTAGTTCACAAGACTATATGAATCCACTGGCATTAACAAGAAAGAAAAGAGGGTAAATAAATTTAGTACGAGTGGAAGAAAGAAGGTGAAGACAGAACTGTATGGGGCTGAGGTAGATACCAGAATATGGGTCAAGACAGGAACATAAATATGGAAACATATGTTTGCATTTGTCACAGATTCCCTCTTCATTCCTCACAATGCTCTGTTTGTTCATCCAGTGCTCATGTAGCTATCAACTCACTAAGGTGAGATGTGCAGATAGGACTAGTTATCAAAAACCTATCATTTTAGTGAAGTTTTTTAGTGAAGTTTTTCACTGTACAAGAAGGTAATGACTTTGGTGCATGTCAAAACCTGAGTGTATCAGATACCATGGCAAGTATGAAGTTAGACACTAAGAAATAGTTGCTCATATAGCATTTTGAAAATGAAAATAGAAAAAATGTAAAAAAGTGTGTTATTTACTCTCCAAATAAAATATTATTCCATTAATAATTTTTTTCTTTTTCTCTGGGAATAATTCTTGTACATAATTGTATTTCTGTTTTTCTTTATCCCTCCAAATTCAAATTAACAAACAACACCTGGTGATTCCTTCACTTCTCTGTCATTGTATTCTGTCCAGTTTCTCTAACTAAAAGCAACTATATAGTGTTTATTCTTTCAATTTTATCCGTTCTGTTTTATTCTAAAGCCTGAAGGCAATTTGATCTTTCAAACAAACACATTTGATCTGAAAGATAAGCTACCCAGTGAGAGAAATAATTGGCCAAACACAAATGTGAATAAAGAACTTGCTTCCAGAATATATGCAGTACTAGAAATGCATAATAAAAAAGCACTGCACATTAAATATGTTAAAGATGGGAGGAGATATTTCCACAAAACATAAGTGTATTGCAAATAATAGTGCCCATATAAGTAATATTAATAATATATCAAATGCATATGGAAGAAAAGTCACAGAAACAGATTCGTAGCATAATTGGACTTTAGAGAATGCAAATTAAAATCAGCGTAAAATGGCATGACCTCCCTACTGGAATAGCTAAATTACAAATGACATTCAGGTATCACCAATGAAATGGAGCAGAAACTCTTATGTTATTGGCCTGAATACCAAATAGTACCACTTGGGAAAATACTTTACCAATTGTTGGTAAAGATAAATATGTGCTTGTGTATAATACAACATTGTAAGTATTACATATATAACTAAGAGACATGAAGACTTACATCTGTACATACCTTTATTTTTCTAATTATTATCTTTTAAAAAGATCAGACAAGCTAAATACTTTCATATAGTTAACTCATAGGCAATCTATGATATACCAGTGCAACAGACTACTACTCAAATTCAAGCAATTAGGAATGAAAAGGGCAAAATCACAATGGAGACTGTGGAAATCCAGAAGAATATAAATACATACTTGAAGAACCTGCAGCCTAATAAGATGGAAAACACAGAAGAATTGGACAAATTCCTGGACACATATGAATTACCAAAACAGAATCAAGAAGATTTAAATATTCTAAATAACATGACATCAGCCAGTGAAATTCAAACTGTAATTATAAACCTACCAAAGATGAAAAGCCTGGGCCCTGATGGATTCACTCTTGAATTGTACAAGAAATTTAAAGATTTATGCCACTAACGTTGAAACTCTTTAATGAAATTGAAAGGGAAGCAATACTTCCAAAATCATTTCTGGAAGCAAGCATTACTCTGATACCTAAACCAGGGAAGGACACAAACAGAAAAGAAAACTAGACACCAAAGTCCTTAACAAACAGATGTAAAAATCCTTAATGGGAAAGTGGCAAACAGAATGCAGGAAGTTAACGAGAAGATCATATGCCATAACCAAGTAGGGTTCATCCCAGGAATGCAGGGATGGTTCCACAAACACAGATCAATACACATAATGCACCACATCAACAGAGCCAAAAACAAAAATCACAGGATCATCTCAATAGATGTGGAAAAAGCACTTAACAAAGTCCAACACCTATTCATGATGAAAATCTACAGAAAACTGAAATAGATAGTATTTAACTCAACCTGATGAAAGCCATCTATATCTTATTCAATATATCTCTGAAAATATTAGCCAGAGCAATTAGATAAGAAAAAGTCATAAAAGGAATAATGATAAGAAAGAAGTTAAATTATCACTATTTGATGATGAGATGATACATAGAAGATCCCAAAAACTTCACCAGAAGACTTCGAGATTTAATAACCAAATTCAGTAGCATAGATGGATACAAAGTCAACACTCAAAAATCAATAACATCCCTGTACACAAGCAACAAACTCACAGAGAAAGAAATTAGGGAAATCACACCCTTTACAATTACATCCCCCGAAAATGAAACACTCAGTTATCAATCTGGCAAAGAAAGTAGAAG
Organism: Chinchilla lanigera; assembly: GCF_000276665.1. Classification (NCBI taxonomy): domain Eukaryota; kingdom Metazoa; phylum Chordata; class Mammalia; order Rodentia; family Chinchillidae; genus Chinchilla; species Chinchilla lanigera. The sequence continues at coordinate 1,693,655 of NW_004955491.1, forward strand.
AACCTATATACTGAAAATTATAGAAGGCTGAAAAATGAGATCTAAGAGGATATCAGAAAAGGGAAAGATAACCCTTGCTTGTGTATAGGAAGAAATAATGTAGTGAAAATGGCCACACTCCCAAAATTGTTATATAGATTTAATGCAATCGCAATCAAAATACCATTAGCATACCTCACAGAATTAGAGAAGACATTCTTTAAATTAATTTGGAACCAGAAGAGACTCAGAGTAGCAAAAGTAATTATGGACAACAAAGGCAAGTCAAGGGGCATCACAATCCTTGACTTGAATATACTACAAAGCTCCTGTGATAAAATCAACATGGTATGGAATATAAAACCAAAAAAAAAAAAAGAAAAAAAGAAAAAAAAACAAACCAGTCCTGAGAATTGGTGGACTAGAATAGAAGATGCAGATACAACTCCAAACACACTCAGCCACCTTATCTTTGACAGAAGGGCAAACATGTGCACTGGAAGAACGATAGTCTGTTTAATAAATGGTGCTGGAAAAACTGGCTTTCAACATGCCAAAGACTAAAACTAGATCTCTGTCTATCACTAGGCACTAAGCTAAAGTTGAAATCAAAGATCCAAATATTAAAACAGAAACAATCTACAGGAAGAGAAAGTAGATAGAAATCTTGAAGACATAGGTGTAGGCAGAGAAAGTAGATAGAAATCTTGAAGACATAGGTGTAGGCAGAAAGTTCATGAACAAAACCCAAACTGCACAGGAAATACTTCAAACAATCAACAACTGGGATCTCATCTTATTAAAAAGCTTTTGCATAGCAAATAAACCACCAACAGAGTGAAAAGACAACTCCCACATTGGAAAAATATTTTAGCCAATTGTCCCTCAGAGAAAAGAATTCTATCTAGAATGTATAAAGAATTGGAAAAAATAAGACCACCTAAATTCAAAGATCCAATCCAAAAGTGAACATCAGAGATGAATAGACACTTTTCAGATGAAGAAATACAAATGGCAAATAATATATTAAAAATATCCAACATCTTTTGTCATACGAGATATTCAAATTAAAACAACACTGAGATTCCATCTCACCCCAGAAAGAATCCCTATTATCAAGAAATCAACCAACAACAATTCTGGAGGGACTGTTTGGGAAAAAGGAACCCTTCTCCACTGTTGGTGGGAGTGTAGACTGGTACAACCCTCATAAGTGAAATAAATCAGACTCTCATGAGTAAACAGTGTATTGTCTCCCTCGTATGAGAAGCTGATAAAGTAGAAAAGATCCAAAATGTACAACAGATTGTGTGAAATGGGAAGAAACTGTTCAAAAGAAAAGAAAAACTGGGATGGGAAAAATGAGAAAAGAAAGAAGGAAAAAGGAAAAAATATATATATATATATAGTTAAGATAGTTTTACTACTAGTTGCTCTTGGTTCAGTGAAGAAAAGATTTGTGCTAATACTGTGTGGACAGTTTTTCATGCCTATACCTTGTACTCTGAGTAACTACCTAGAAGATAGAAATATACAATGTATTAACCATTGTTACTGTATTATTATCTTGTTTTGAAATTTTGTTTCATTTTCTCTTTAAAATAAAATTTTAAAAAAGAATATGAGACTGAAATAAACTTAAATTAAAATAAAATACTACTTAGCCATGAAAATGGAATTGCAACCTGACAGACACGATAGTGAATAAATCTGGAATGTTCTGTGAAAACACAGTTTAGAATCATCAAAATAATGGTGATAGAAAACAGGCCCAGGGGTATTGGGAAGTAGATATGGAAGATTTGTCTTAAAATGTCACAAAGAATACTTGAGTGTTGGGACTGTGTTATGTTTTTATTGTAGTGATGGGTCTTACTCTATAATTTGCAAAACTCATAAAATTGTAATCTGAAAATAGTGGATTTTGTTGTACATAAATATTTTAATAAATCTGCTGTAAAAACAATATGATTATTCTATTACTTAAAATCCTTGATGATTTTGTTACCTGAAAACAAAATTCACCACCTAAAACACGTTGCACATTGTTCATAATTTGTCTTATTTACCCTCTCTGAATTTTTCCTTCCGCCTTAATTAACCAAATCTCACAGCTAAATTGACAGCTTTCACCACTGCACCCTTCACATGTGTGGCATATTTTCAATTTGTATGCTCCTACTCTGATGGGTACAACGTGTTTTTTTTAATCCTTCTTCATTCTGTAATTACAGTCATCTTACTTAATAATGCTCATTTCCACTCTGACTTCTTTATGAAGAAACTGTGCAGTTCAAGTTAAATTAGTCTCTTTTGAAATTACTAAGAATAGTTTATTGACTAGTGTTGCATTTGAACTTACTCACTGTCAAATTCACGGTTATTATTGGATATTTCCTGTTTTAATAAACAGTCCTCTCATCCCTATCTTTGGACTGTTGGGGAAATGTTCCGGACCTGTAGTACTGCAAGGTGTTGAGCACTGAGCTGTCACCATGATTAGCTACGAGACTTCATAGATGTACTACTAATCATATTAGTGAAGGTTGCTTAGATAATTATCTCCTCATGGTGTTTAAGCTAGGAAAGCAATAGAAATCAAGTGGTTTTCAAATTCAGGGCACATCTGATTCAGAAGCATCTGATTACATATTGACCTTAAATATAAGGTGCAATAAGATTCAACGAAGTCAAAGAAACTTTCTCAGGGCAGTGTGGCTGTTCTCCTAAAGAGAAAAAGATAAAACTAATTGAGTGCTTCAGTGTCAACAAGGTCTATCAACCAGCGTTACAAGCATGTATCTCTGAGATATCTCAAGGTTATAAAACAAATTCCTGAAAGTTCAGGTTTGTTGGTTGACACTAAGTTGTTGTAAAACCTCTGAGTCCTATAGGGAGACTTTTATTTCAAAATCAATGCTGGAGCCGTTTGAAGAGAAGGCAGCTATCTCTGAACCCAAGCTCAAGCAGTTAGAGAGGATTACAGGCATTTGAAATAAACTTCCAAAGAGCTTTTGAAAACAAGAAGGGTCATAAAAGCTCCCTTTACTTCCCATCCACCAAACACTAACAGTTTACCTATGCATGATCAACATACACTGTCCTGACGACGTCTATGCATTTTGTAGAAAGCATGTTTGTTTGCACAAAATGGACAATTCAAGGTAGTGTACGCATCTAAGGACCGCCCACATATTTTGCACTTTTGATTTGGAATTAGAAAATGACGCAGCAAAATTGCCTCCAACAAACCATTGCCATAAATCCAGCATTCTCAATGTATTTGTTGACATGCGCTCTGAATACATTATTTGAAAAATAGAATCATGAAAAAGTCAAAAGTCCTTATTTAACTACAGTTGTAAGCACAGGTTTACGATTTAATAAAAGCACTTAAAAATAGTAAGATAAATAGTAAGATCTTTTCTAGAGATGATCCTCCCAGAAAGACAATCAGAGTTATTTCCTGTTTTAGTAATTTCTAAGTGCTAGGAAAGGGGGTTATTCATTTACAAATACTCTTTCAGCATGACTCAGCTACAAGCTAACAATTCTTCTTCAACCTTTGCATTCAATTTACCTTCCTTATGTGTCTCCAGGTGCTAAAGATGAGTGCATTTCTGCCTGTTCTGCTATAACATTTCCTGTTCAGGACCAACTATGGTGCTAAAGTTTGTGTCTCCTTAAAACTCATTTGTTAAAGATGCCAAAATAATGGTATTAAAAAGCAAGACTTTTTGGTAGAGGCCTTCGGAATGGATTTAGTACCTTTCTGTAAGAAACCGCTGAAAGCAACCTGCTTTTCCATTAAACGAGGCTCAAGAAGAAGTCAGCCATCTGTGATGTAGAAGAGGGTCCTCCTTTCCTCAACTGGACACACTGGTAATTTGGTCCTGGACTTCCTACCCTTGGAACTGTGAGTTAGAACCTCCTGGTATTTATAAGCCACGTGGGACTGTATTGTGTTACAGCAACTCTAACCAGTCTAAGACAGAAACTGTGGTTAACACAGTCTGCTGACTTGGGACTATACTGGAGCCATGCTACAAGAACATTTCATCTTAATTTTATTTTCTTCTGCCTTTATATACTCAATTTTAACAAGTCAATATTGTGACATATAGACACTTTGCATGTTTTGAGCATTTTCCCTATATTATGTGATTGTATTTTTTTTTCTAGATTTAAGGCATATTATTTTCATCTGAACAGATATTCAGTATTTTTGTATTCATATGATTCCTCTTTTTCTTTATTATCTTCTCTTTTTGTATTTATATAAATTTTTTCCTAAGTAATAAAAATTCATCCTTGTGTTGAAATTAGTGACTTGGTTTTTAAATTTATTTCTTTGACTTACCTAGAATTGTTTTGATAAATGGACATGGCTGGTTGTTGAAGTTTACTTGAATGTTTCTTTAAAAATATGAAAATTAGTCAGGCATGATGGCATGTGCCTATAATCCCAGTACTTAAGATGCTGAGGCAGGAAGATTGCTGCAAGTTTGAGGCCAGCCACCTGCAAAGTGAGTTCAGGACCACCTGAACTGCATAGCAAAACCCTATCACAAAAAGACAAAACAAAACAAAACAAAACAAAATATGAAAATTGGTGTACTGCTTTAGCAAGTTTGAATTTCATTGATGTGATATTTCATAAAAAAATGAAACAGTTAAAAATATAAAAATCAGGATTCTAAAAGTTTGTGCTTTAAAAAAAATATTCCAAAACCTTTTAGTATTCCATGAATTAAAACACTAAGGCAATTTAATATTCACAACTTTCCATCTAAAATTATCACAATTTAAATTCTTAACATTCAGATTATTCTTGTCATGTTTTTTGTATTCAATGTTTCATGCTTTATGATTGATAGGATTTTAATTACATTTTTCACCTGTAACAAGCTTGTGAATGACTTGAAATGATATTTAAGCAATTTTGTGTTATCAAATTTCTGTACAAGTTAAAAATTTTCAGGACTTTTATTAGATTTGAATTACAATGAGTATAAAAGTCATCCACACCACATAAATTTTAATATTTACCAAACTATTTATTAAAGGTGAGAAGTGTACTATAAGGATAAAATTAAATTTGTTGAGTTACAGAATTTTTTCAGTTAACAATAATTAGTTGATATACAAGAATTTTTGACGTATGTTTATTAAAATATGTAATGAATATAGAATTTTTAAATTATTGCAATTAAAGGCTTATTGCCATTAACCCCACCTGAGAATTCTTACCATGTCTTACAACACATTTCTCATGTAGTTCTGACTGCGATTTGAAGCAGTTCTGCAAGTCCTTTTCATATGTTTAGTTGTACTGTTGTGGCTGCCTTAACATTCTGTATGATTGAAAACATTTAGCTTTGATAGTGGTTCTGACTTTGGGGAAGAGCTAGAATTCAGGTGGTGCTAGACCTGGGGTATAAGGTGGATGAGGATACAGCAAGATGTGTTTAGGCGCCTTTGCGCTGGAAGATACTCTGCAGCACCATTCGTTGTTTTTCCAATCACATCACTACAATTCCAAGAAAGGACTTCCAGAACTACTTCAGAAAGTAGCAAGAACAGTGTAGTATGTTCCAGGTAAGGAGGAGTACAGGGACGAGGCTCAGAGCCAATGTGTCCTTTATTGGAATAAATTGTTATTTAATCATCCATTGTATATTTTGACTGTATTTCATATCCCCAGGTGATTATTCCCTAATGTTAAAATTGGAGCTATTCCTACCTTTTATCCTTAGACATGTAAATAATGAAAAACACTGTATGTAAATGAAAGATATAAATGTAGCTCTGTACTAGGTAGTGTTCTTTAATTTTTAAAACATTTTTCATATTGTATTATAAAGAACATGGAGGTTTCTCATAAAACCTATTTTTAACAGTATATCAGCTGACAACACGATTATGTCTCCTTCAGTTTTATTGATAGCAAAAAATTGGAAATGACCTAACTTTCAAAAAGATTTGTTACCCAGTCATGAAGGTCAATCACATTCCCAGCGGCCAGGAGTTATACTTAAAAGGCTTTACCACGACTTTCCTAAGGACTATCAATTATTTCTTTTATTTCTTCCTCTACATAAAGGTAACTTGTTCAACTCGATATACTAAAAGTTTACTGGGATAAAATAAAAAATGGACTTAATTCCAATATGTTGCTGTCATGTACTTTAATATATTCTTTACCTTATTCATTGTTTTAAATACATTTGAGTCAAAATTATAGCACCATCGTTTAACGTTTTTCAAGATTATGGGAAAAGATGGCTGTATAAACTAATTGACAAAGTCAATCCTTGTAAAAAAATTCAGGCAAATGAGATTTACTTTCTGTCAAAAAGTGACACAAATGCATTAAAATCACAGGTATTCCAAATTCTAACTGTAAGAAAGCCTAACATGATTTTGTTTACTGAGAAACAAAAGGTTATACCTTTACCTTGGGCATTCCCAAGTTCTCACTTATCCTTCTTTTCCTCTCTTGTTTTCTTTGTTCTATATGACTTTCCCACAGAGGTATGCAGCATTTGTCAAAAGTTTGAGAATAGGGCTCTGTCACTCTTGTGCTCCACTTATTAAATCTGTTTGAAGAACATTTTAATATGGAACAATTTCAGTGGTAGTGTCCTGGACTACACCTTATTTTCTAGAGAAATTCAAATTTATCCAAAGCACATTGCATGTGAACAAATTACAATACAGCATACTTTGAATCAAGTGGAAGTTTATGAAATGCAATTAAAATCCAGAGGGAGAATAAATCAATAAAATTTTTCTCTGACTCATTAGAATATAGATATATCCTATCTGATATAACATGTCATTAATTATTATAGATGCATGACAAAGTATGTAGTATAAGATACATATATTAAATTTGTCACTGCCTGAGATCCTGACAGGAAATCAGAACTCTGGCTTTTTTCTAAGAATGTAGACTGAATTATCTTTTTCATGAACAAGCTTTTAGGCTATACTCACAGCTAACTGCTTGATGGTGGACTCTATTTTTAATTTATTTTGTAACTTCAACTTACTTAATGATGCATTCATTATGTGCAGAGACAGTTTTATTTCTAGTTCTTTGTAAAATTTTGAAATTCTTAGATTACCAATTACTTCACTTAATCTTACAGTTATTCAAGTTGGATGAGTATGTGCTGTTGAACAAATCTGTCCTCAGAAGACAGAGCGGTAATATTCATGGTGGAAATCAGTTTGGGACTAGACAACAATGTGGTAAAAGGCACTAAAGCAACACATTCTTCCAGTATATTTACTGTATGCACTATTACTATACTTCCTATGAAATGGGCATTTTCCCTAGCCTATAGTTTTCTTGATTTGAATTTCTCATTTTATTTATTGTTCTTTCCTATGTATTTCATTGTATTCCTCATGCATGTTGTCTCAACAATCATTTGTGGAGTTCTTAGCTGCTGCCAGTATACTACCAGGGTAGAGTTAGAATGAAAAATAGCTCTCAAGTGAGTCCCACACTAGTGGAATTGTTAGGATATCATGAAAGGTGCTTTATTCACATAAAGGGAAAAAAAAGAAGAAAGTGTTGATGGAAAGAGGAAGTAGGAGAAGATAGACATGCTCAGGGCCAAGGAAAAGAGCAATTTCCACATGTTCTCCTCAGGGAAACCTCAATCAGCAGAAAGTTCTGAGTCTCCTTCTTAATGCAGTGAATAAGATTTGTACAGGCATGGGCAAGAAAGACAGGGAGAAGTCAATGTTTACCTTTTGTCCTGTCTTGGGTTCTTTTTGATTTAGGCTGGCACAATTCTGAGTGGTCCTGTATAAATTATTTTCTTAAGGATCTGACTACATTAAGGGTCTGTTTTTTTCAATATCTTGTATGTTTAAGACCTTATAAGATCATATCTGAAGTAGTTTACATGACTTCTGTAACTGCTTACAATTTATACATAACGGTATATTTAAGAATTGTGGGGCCGTGGATATAGCTCAGTGGCACAAGCACCTGCCCTGCAAGTACAAGGTCCTGAGTTAGATTCCCAGTGCCCTCCCCCACAAAAAATTGTGCAAGGTACAAGTCTTTTTTGTTCTTACAACAAGTACAGTAAGGTTCTGCATGCCCTTCTTTCAATAGCTACTGATTTTTGTTTCCTATATTTTCTCTTCTTATAACCTAATATTTACTGCATAAGAGTGAGTGACAATCTCACTGATAGTTTTGTCTGAACCTTCCTGCTGTTTCTTTTTTCAATATCACATTACTTCTTCAAGGCAAAGTTTCCTTCTCTAAAATATGTGTCCTGTTTCTGAACAGCTTAGTTCTTGAGGGTTTTCTTGTCATGAGTTTTCCAGCTACTGATTCCAATTTTTCAACGGTGAAACTCTGACAAGGAATATTCTTTTTCCTGGAAGCTTTCACACATTCTCAGTCTGTTAAAGAATCTGGCTGAGCAAACTATGGCTCCTAGTGAAGAAAATGGAAAACAAACGACTTAGAAGACTCTAAGATGAATAAAACACTGCACACTCATCTGAGTTTATCTGACACTGCTAACACTGATATTTTGGATTTCTTTCCCCTCTGATAACAAGGACATTTCTATTTGGAGGAATTTGAAAATGTTCTATTTTTATATTCTTGGTGAAAAGTACTAGTAGATGGGTTGTGTGAGGTATATTGATAGTAAATAGTGTAAACTCAAAATACAATTTAGGTAAGGTATTTCTCCAGAATGTTGAATATGTATCTCAGAAAATTTATGAGAGCCCATGACTTATACAAATTTATTGATACTTTTTATTAAAAAAACACAAGGTCTAAAATTTGAATTTATTTTATAAATTACTTTGAGTTTTTAATCATCATTATCTTGCTCAATAAAACTATAGAAAATATCAGAAAGTTTTAGAGAATTTTATACCTAGAGAAACTGAGGCTTGCGGAAGGATTAATGGTGGATTTGTCAGATTTCTGCATGTCTTGGCAGACTAGCTCTTGCTTTTGCATTTCAGGTCATATTTTCAAAGATATTTGTAGGGAAAACATCTTCAGAAGATAGAGATAGCAAGTTTTTAGAGAGGAGAACATAGGCTTTTTTAATGTTTGCTGTAATAAAAAGCATATCCGTTTGCAATACTATGAGCAAGGCAGAGGTCAAACATGTTTATATGCTGCTCTTTATAAACAAATAGTGTGGCAAGTCTGGGGATCCTCAGCAGAGCTGCAAATGCAGTCCCTGGCCTCTGACCCCATGGGCTACAGAATTTGCTAGCTTCCCTGAATTTATAGCAGGCTTACTTTTGAGCCCTGAAAATGTCAGTCCTTTGCAGTTGTTAATAGCCCCAAGGAAAATAGGTGCAGTGGGGATTCTGAATGTGAACGATAGTATGTACTATAGTATTGTAATTATCACTTTATCAGGATTATTGATTACCTTAGAACCATTGTTTCTTAAAATGTAATATATGCTTACATAACTAATGAGTGTTTGCACCAAAAAGTAGTTAACAGTGCAAAGAAATTCTTATTCACTGACTTTAAAATGTCACCCTGTCCCTATGTACTAAGACAGGGCTATTTTTCTTATTCTAATTATACAAGTTTATGAGATACCGTGTGATAATTCAGCGCCTGTACGCAACACGTAATGATTAAATCTGGTAGAGAGTGTTTTCACCTCTTTAAACATGTTATTTTTCTTTAAATTTGATTATCATGTAATGTCTCTATTTCTGAAGCTTTGTGTGATATTTGAATGTGTATGTACAATGTGAATGTATCAGCTAGGATAATTCATCGCTGTCTCCTTCTCATTACCTTGTGTTTTTGTAACCATTATTCAGTCTTCCCCATCCCACCTCTTTTTCTCCCTTCCTAGTCTTTATTAATCACCAGTCTACACTCAGGCCAACTTTCTTTGTTTCCAAATAAAAGGCAGAATATTGTATTTGGTATTTGACTTCCTGTGTCTGAGTTATTTAATGTTACATAACGTGCCCCTCATTTATCCATTTTGCTGAAAATTAAACAATTCCGTTTTTGTGACTGAATAATATTCCACTGGGTGTAAGATCCATATTTCCTTTCCTCATGTAGACGTTAATGAGTCTCTATGCTGATTCCACATCTTAGCTATTAAAGGTGATGCTGTATGAATCAAAAGAGTGCTGCAGTATGCGTTGTTTGTCTGAATTATTTTGTTCCTACACTGTTCATGGTGTTCCTTCATGCTCTTGGGTGTATCCGCATTGTATTTATTGTTAATGCTGAAGATCTTCCTACAGTTTGAACTTCCCACCATTTCTTTATTCTCTTCATGACAGACACTGGGTTATTTCTGATATGGAGTGGTCTGAGTATATTTGTTATGGATAATTTCTCATGTCTGCATGTATTTTTACAGCCTGAACTTTGTTTCTCTAAAGCCAAATGTTGCACTCCTAACCCTCAGGATCTGAGAATGTGACTGTGTTTGGATAGCCTTTAATCAGGCAATTAAAATGAAATAAAGTCACTAAAGTGCGTTCTAATCCATTGTGACTGGTGTCCTTACAGAAAAGATTAGGATATTACCACATACAAAAGAAAAACCATATCAAGACACAATAAATAACACTATGCCAGCCAAGGAGAGGTATCTGGAGGAATCAACTTTGCAGCCCCACAAACCTTGCCTGTCTCCTATGGAACTGTGAGGAAGAAGCAAATTTTGTTATTTAATTACACTGAATATGTTTTTTTTTCAGTAGCAGGCCTGGCAAACTAATATACACATAGATACAAATAAACACACAAACACTCACACACACACACACACACAATTTGAACATAGAGGAGTAAAATCCAGATGTTATAATTATTAATAAACTGTTACAACATTTTTGAAAGGGTTTGAGTCCCTTTGAAATTCCATCAGGAATACATAAACTCTTTTGCTGTTCCACAGAATCAATATTTAATACTGGCTGTTTTAATTATAACTATTTTTGCTTACATGGCATCAAAATTCTTTGGGGTTTTTACAAATACTTCCTTTATGAGAGCATATGCTGACACAATTTTCTGTGCATGTCTGTATATTTTCATTGGTGAGGATTTTCTTCGGTTGTGTTTTCCTCTTTTTATTGGCTTGCTTTTCTCTTTTATTATTGACTGGTAATCACTGGTAATATACTGTGCATTAAACCTTTATCAGAAACAAATTTCATATTTTCTTCCATTTTCTTGCTTAAAAAGTATTTTCTAAACTTGGAGAAAAGGTATTATCTGGTCCATAATGGCAGTCAAACCTCTTTAATCTATCATAGTGTTTTTGTCATTTTAGACAGAAGAAAAAAATGTGGAGGAGATCAGCTTGGTCATTCTTCCATATCCCACTGCTAAATTCAGCAACCATCCACCTTATGTCCTGGGAAGATAACACTCAGCCAGGATAAGGGGAATCCTAACTCCCTTCCAGCCATCTCCTTATTCAACAAAGTAATTTCCTGTAAACTTTGGAAATCCTACACCTTGAACTTCCCACATAGCATAGACAATTAAACTTGGTAAGGGGTGGGCTTAAGAGATGCCCCCTTACTTAGTAAAGGCAAGCACAATATTCTCCTTTGAAATATATCACCATCTCAATATGCATTTAGGTGAAGATTGCTCCCTGGAAAAATCTGTCCAGTCACATCTTGCAGTTTCTACTTTTATGATATATCTGCTTTGAATTTGGCATCTGTAAGTCTCTGAAGTTTCCAGTTGGTACTTTCAACTTTGTCTGTAGCTTCCATCAGTTTTGCTGTCCATTAAACCTCTGCATCCTACAATTCTGTGAAGTTATTGATATTAGCCATGCACTCATTCACTCAAATTATGGCACTAATATACCCTAAGTGTTATTCATTTTCTTCACCAGTAAGACCATTACCCAGAACTCACAACTCAAAGGAGGAGAGATTTATATTGGCTGACAGTTTTAGTCCATACGTGGCTGGCTCCAAGGCAGGAAGGTATGGAGGAAGGGTCTAGGAGGAAGAAATCTGCTCACCTAATAGAGCATAGGAAGCAGAAAGCAGAGAGTGAAGAGTGAAGAGACAAGCAAGGCAGGAAGATATACCAGACATGCCTCATCCAAGCATGACCCACAGCTGAACAACACCAAGTCGGGTATAGTGCCCCAATAATCCAACCACCTTCCACAAACCTCACTTATAAGCATATGTGTGCGTGTGTGTGTGTGCAGACACCCAGATATAAACCATAACACCCTAATTGAGCTACTACTTTCTACAATTCTGAAGGAATTTATTCTATTGGAAGGGCTAAGACCCGGTCATATATTGGTCATTTCCTTGTGGATCAGAATGCAAATGTAGAGGTTCTGAAAAACCAGAAAATATTTCTAATCCAATTATTCATGTAATAATAATAGAACTGGTCACTACCTGGCCCGACATGAACTTGATTTGGACTAAGAATACCTCTTCAACTGACACCAAAAGGACACTCTTGGCTTCATGAACTACAGTGGCATTTTTGGTGCTCAGGAATCGTGTCAGTGCAGAGCCAGTGTCCACTTATCTCGATATTTCTCAATATTTCTTTGCCCCTGGTGTACAGTCACTCCAGTACATGTTCATCTCCATCCTGGTAGGACTGGAGATAGAGGCGTGTGCTGCACTGTGCCACTGCTACACTGGCTTTCCTTAAATGGTTCTTGTTTTCTTTTGATTTTTAGTAAACTGTTCAATTTTTTACATAAAAATTGCAGAGGGCAGAGAGGATTTCTACATATTCCTGCTGTTATTTGGAACTGGAATGTCCCTCCAACGCCCATTTGTCAAAGGCTTCACCCCCAACTTGCAGCTGTTGAGCACAGAAGCCCCAGAGGAAGTCTTCTGGTCCCTGAGGGCTTGCCCTAGAAAGGTATTGTGGGATCCCAGACTTTTTCTCTCCTTCACATCCTGAGCATGAGGTCAATGACTTTCTGCTTCACCACATGGGCCCCTCAGTGATTTGCTGCCTTACCACAGTCCCAAAACAATGAGAACCACTTACCATGGACTGTAATCTCTACAGCTGTGAGCCACAGTAGGCCTATTCTTTTTACAAATTTATTTTGCTGCAGTAACAGAAAGCAAACCAATGCCCCTACATGTAGATTCCCCTTCCATGAACATATTAATTCACATGATTCATTTGTTACAATTGATGAACTTATACTAAACTTTTAATGGTGACTAAAGTTCACACTGCAATAGCTTTTATGCTTTGTTTTTTTTTTTTGTTTTTCTTTTTTAACATGATCTCAGCAAAGACACCATATTGCATTTAGTTGGCATGCCTCTCCAGGCTTTTCCTGACTACATGTTTCTCAGATCATTCTTATATTTGGTGGTCCCAATACTTTGGAGAATTACTACTGGTGGATTTTACAGTATGACCCTCTGCTGAAAATTTTCTGATGATTTTCATGACCGGATTGGGGGTTTGGGCTGGAGGAGGAAGATCACTGAAGAAAAGTGGCATTTTATCAAGTGTACCAAGAGGACATGTGGTGATATAATTTGTTAACCTTGATATTGATCTTGACCATCTTATGAAAGCTTGTTTGTCAAACTTATCCACTGCAAAGTTACTGTGGTCCCATGTTCAACTTTGTACTTTTTGAAAGTTACTATAATTTGCCCATAATTAATTCTCTTTTAAATTGCATATATTAAAGGTTTAGTCTTCCTGCTATAGAGTTCTAAAGGTTTTGACAAATATATGCCATGTATTCACTGTTCTAGTGGCACGTAGAATGGATTCACTGCCTCAAACTCTCAGTAGCTCACCTGTTATTCCTTCCAACTCCCTGGCAATCACTGGTGCTTTTACTTTCTCTATTTTGTCTTTCCTAGAATTTTATGGAGTAGTAATTATGTTTTGTGTGGCTGTCAGATTTCTTTCACCTAGCAATATATATTTGAAATGGCTCCATATCCTATGGCTTGGTAGCTAATTTTTTGCTATCACCAAATAATATTCCACAGTGTGACAATGGTGGAATTTGTTTATCCATTCATAATTGAAGGGCATCTCAGTTGTTTCCAGTGTGGTGTCATTGTAAACAAACCTGTTAAATATTCACATGTAGGTTTCTGTGCATAACTTATGCTTCAAATGAGTTGAGTAAAGACCTAGGGCTGCAACCGTAGGACTATATATAATGCATTGTTGAACTATGGGAGTAACTGCCAAAGCATCTTCCAAAGTAACTACTATTTTGCATTCTTTTCAAAGGTGAATGTAAATTACTGTTGCTTTGCATCATCAGGGCTTTTGGTTCTGACAGTTCTCTAGATTTTAGCCTTTCTAAAGGTTGTGCAATGATATTTCATTGCTGCTTTAATATGCAGTTCTTTAGCAATGAATGATGTTTATCTTTTTGTATCTTTGCAGCACCTCTGTATTTTTTCTTAGATACATATTTGGATCTTTGGCCCATTTTTGAGTGGCTACTTATTACCAAGTTTTAAGAGTTCCCTGTGTTTTAAATTCATTATTCTTTATCAGATATGTGAACTACAAATATTTTGTCCAGGGTGTACTTTGTATTTGCACTTACTTAATAAAGTTTCATTCGTCAGCTTTTTATGGCTATAGCAAAATACCTGAGAAAAACAATTTAAAGAGATAAAAAGATTTATTTTTGCTCTCCTGTGCATACTTTTCTGTCCTCGGTTGGCTGGGCCCAGTGCTGTAGGCACAGGAGGCAGAACAGGATGATGGAAGATAAATGTTATATTGTTCAGTAAAATTTCAATTCATTTTAAGTTTTGTGAAAATGTTTATATTTGCCTCTCACATTGGTTAATACTGTTACAAAGTAGATTGTTTCTCCCTTTGTACAATTTTTGCACTTTTTAGTGATCTGTTGATAATATTTTGTAGAGGTTTGAGCCTGGGCTTTCTATTGTCATCCCCCTGTCTATCTATCTATCTATCTATCTATCTATCTATCTATCTATCTATCATCTATCTATCTATCTCTATCATCTCTCTATTTCCCATATTCAGGACAACTCTTCCCCTCAGATTGGCATCTTATATGCCATATATGCTATCTTTTACAAATATGTTGGGACTTGACTACTTCCTGTAGTTCCCGTACCTCAGTCTTGCAGATTAAGTGGCATTTCTAATCATTTCTCTCATTCATTAGTACTATATAGCAATTAGCTCTGAAGATGCTAAAGCCTGAAATATTCTTCAGGGCCCTGGTGTCCTTTATGGTGAACCAAACCCTCTTGTTGCAGTGTTTACATGCTGCATAGTCCTTACTTCCTGGCGATCCAGCCTTCCTCTAAATGAAATTATGAGACCATCTCAGGTCCAGCCACCGTTACAGTCATGCCTGACCCACAAATAAGAACAACCAGAGGGATTTTGAAGGATGAGACAGTTCATTAATGTATCTCTCCTCATCTTACTGAACAGAGTATCTTCTTGGCATTCCTGTGATCTGGAATTTGAGGGTTGATGTGAGGTTGTAGAAATGAAATATATTCCAATAACTTGATCTCTTGGAGCTTTATGATTCCTTCATCGTACTCATGCATGTGATATCAATCACATTAAAGGTAAATTCAAGTTTCAGTCAACCAACCAAGAATTTTCTGGAGCTACTTTTAGTGTCACAATCTAACACATTAAATTGACTATCTCTGTTGTGTTCTTTTTTTTTTTTTTTTTTTTTTTTCTGGTACTGGGAATTGAACTCACGACCTTACACTTGCCAGGCAGGCACTGTGCCACTGAGCTAAATCCCCAGCCCAAATGAACTATCTCTGTTCACTCTGAGTTTAGTGCTTCCTTCCAGTCTCCTTGACCTAATACTAGTAGGACCCATTTTCAGGCCTGGTCCCAAAGAGTCTATTGATGTATAACGTGACCCCTTAGTTTCCAAAAATTATTGCTTCCAGGACCTTGAGTATACCAAAACATGCAAGTACTGAAGTCCATTAAAGAAATTGCCTGGGTATTTTCATACAGCACATTCCAATTTTCCTGTGTACTTGAAATTATCTAAAAATACTTGCAATATGTAATACAATATAAATACTATATAAATAATTGTCAAACTGTTTTAAGTAATATTGAAAAGAAAATAAAAATCTGTATATCTTCAGTGTAGATGGAGGTTTTTTTCCTAAATGTTTCTCATTGGTGTTTGGTCAAATCTGTGCATTTGCAACCAGTGAACACGAATGTGGGGATGAAAAAGGATAAGTGTATTTGCAAAGTCTTGGAATTGCTCTGTGTGTGCTGCTGCTTCTTGGGTAATAATGTGTTCCCACCTTTCTAGATGGTGCTGTTTTTTTTCCCTAAGGTCTTGTTCGCAAAGTGTCATGCGGATAAATGTGAGAAGAATAAGCATCTTTTCCCACGAGGTGCCCCAGGTGAGGCTGCCAAAGGGTCTTCATCAGAAGGAAGCTAGTCTCCTTAGAAACAGGTTGCCAAGTACTTCCACCAGCGAAGAGGCTCAGAACGGCTGATTCTCCATTTCAATGGATTCCTGCTCCATACGTTCATTTCAGGTCTTATGGTCTCATTCTTTCCCCATCAAACCCTAGCTTTCATATGGGAATGAACAAGATTGTAAATTAAAGCTTTTGATTATATGACCAACACAGTTGGTCATATAATCCATTTCAATGGATTCCTGCTCCGTACGTTCATTTCAGGTCTTATGGTCTCATTCTTTCCCCATCAAACCCTAACTTTCATATGGGAATGAACAAGATTGTAAATTAAATCCAGCTTTTGATTATATGACCAACACAGTGAAACTGTATGTTTAACAGTTAACAATCTTGACTCAGCTCCTATAAGAAATAAGAGATTTTTTTATTTCTGCAGTGGAAGATGTGTTATATACATGTACAAACTCCCCAAAATGAAAATAATCTTTATATACTGCAAACACGTACTAATTTAAGTGTTAAAATAATTAAAAAGAAATTTATACTTCATAGATTTTTACTTAAACTGATACACTAATAATCCGAGCTTCTCAGAATCTTGCCTCAATTGTCATATTATCAAAATCAATGATAAGCAATAATTCAATTAATTGTGATTCCAATATTTAGCATAGATTATTACTGTCCTATTTTACTTAAAAAATTATTCAATGTAGAATATTTCATAACTTTGTAATTGAAGATAGTTTCCTAAAAGCACAGATTTTACCACTTCTAGGAGAGAGACATCTATAATTTGGAAAAACAGCGATTTAATAAAGTATAACTTTTCTCAGTGAAGCATTCTTTTGGGCATTATTTAAATACTATAGCCTTATGCATATAAGAATGATACCTCGATATTACTTAATTAGTTTTTCTCTATAACTATATGGTGAGCAGGGCGTGGTGGTGCACGCCTATAATCCCAGCACTCAGGAGGCTGAGGGAAGAGGATTGTTGCGAGTTTGAGACCAAACTGGGCTACAAAGTGAGATCAAGGCCAATCTGAACTGCATAGCAAGACCCTGTCTCAAAAAGACAAAAAATAATAAATAAATTTTAAAAAATAAAATTCTACATGGTATTCATTAAATATATGAGCATATGTGCATTTTATTACACTAAAATGTAAGTTCCACAATATCAGAGATGTGTTTGAGTTTGATCCAGCGAATTACACCATCACTTAGAATTGTGGCTTGATATGGTAAATTTGAGTAAAAGTTTGTCAAATAAATTCAATGAACTCATTCTAAATGAAATAAAATGCCTCCAAAATAGGAGTGTCTGGGGTTTCCTTATAATTTCAGTGTTTTTAGGCTACACATTCATATATGGAAATTTGATGAGATGTTTTCCTGAAAGATTAGCCTCACGAAAACGCTGTTGCTTTCATGAAGCTCCTTAGCTTTAAACGTTATGAGCATTTTGTGAAGACGCAGCTGTCAACCCTAAGGAGGCTTTTAGAACCCATTTTTAGGTTATTTCTTTTAACATTAAACTTGAAATGTGGTGGTGAAGAGCTGATGATAGAGTAACGAAACTGTAGATTTAGTAAATGTTTATATGCTTTTAGCTTTACCAAACAAACTGACATTTCTGACGCTGAAAATTATTATGTCCTTAACATCCTGCCTTAAAAAAATTATTTCATGTACACATTGCTTATGTTTTTCTCTTCCATTTAGTCCTGGCCTTCTTGCCCAAGGCAAAAGGAGTAAAAGAGAAGTACTAATGGTGTTTTTTGCAAAAAGCAATCAACCATAAAGACTGTAATTGAACACACAAGTATAGTCATTACATGATTAATTACTTTGCCTAGTCAACCTCCTATATATATCATAAAAATGTTCAGAGGAGATGCGAACATAATGTACACAAAGCAGACTTGTGCTGACGATAATCACATCCATCAGTGGCTTGTTTTCAGAAGGATTTGTTCTCAGTATATCTGACTCTTTCCCATTTTCCTCCCTGTTCATGCTTAATATGCACTAATGCTTTCATGACTAAATCTTGGCAATGCAGGCCAGGCGTGGTGGTGCACACTTCTAATGCCAGCACTTGGGAGGCTGAGGCAGGGAATTCGCCATGAGTTCAAAGCCAGCCTGGGCTACATAGTGAACTTAAGTCCAGCTTGAAATACACAGTGAGAACCTGTCTCAAAATCAGTCAATCTTGGCAATACAGACATTGGCTGTGAGCAAATATCTTTTCAAGTTTCTGTCACACATGAAAAATTTGCAGCTTGATGATTTACAGAGTACTGTATGCAACTATTCTTGATTGATGTGTTGCTGGATTCATTTCTAATATTTCTATTGTATTTTAATTGCTTAGTAGGTGATGTACCAGTATAATTTTTTCTTCAGTTCAAAAAAATGCAATGCTGTGTTTGAGGTTCTAAATAAAATGCTATAAAGGTGAAGTCCTCTGTGATGAAATCTGATTTCCAAGATTTAGCTATTACAAATTGTGCTACTATAAACAAGGGTGGACATGTATCGCTGTGGTATGATATTTTCTGTTCCTCTGGAAAAATACCCAGGAGAGGAATAGTTGGGTTGAATAGGACCTCTGATTTCATTAATAATTGAAGATTCCACAAGATCATAAAATGATAACTTAGAGTGTAGTAAAAAATAATTTTTAACCTAGAATTTTATTCGTAAAACAAAATAAAGAAAACATTTGTGTGAGCAAGTGTAAAGTTGTAGCTCCCCGAGTATCTCTAAACATGTACTGAAGATGTAGTTAAGATAAAATAAGATTAAACCTTAGAAAGACAGGACACTAGGATAATGTGTGAGGAAAGAAACACTGCCAAACACAGTGCATCTACCTACCACTGACAATAAAATATCCATCATAATAATGGCTACTTGGGGTGGAAAAATATCACAGACAAATTTTTAATATTATATCTCAGATATTGCTTATCTTAGATACTGCCACAACAAAGTACTTCAACATTACATAAATTACTTTTAAAAACATGGTAAAGTCATAGTTAAACTCATATGAAGAAAAGGAAAGCCTTAGGTACCTAAAGCAAAGATATTTTTGAAATATAGAAACTGGGTTACCTTTCTTTTAAATTAAGAGCCTGCTAAGCCCAAATCATAAAGCTTGGTAGTTTTTAAATGTAGCCAGTTTTTCCTCATTTGATAATGATGTAGGCTTCTCTGCTTGCCACACACACTCCTTTTTTAGTATTACTGATGTTCTGTTCTGTTTTCTTTTCTCTTCTCTTCTTTCTCTTTTCTCTCTTCTCTTCTCTTCTCTTCTCTTCTCTTCTCTTCTCTTCTCTTCTCTTCTCTTCTCTTCTCTCTTCTCTTCTCTTCTCTTCTCTTCTCTTCTCTTCTCTTCTCTTCTCTTCTCTTTTCTTCTCTTCTCTTCTTCTCTTCTCTTCTCTTTTCTCTTCTGGCCCATCTTCTCTTATCCTATCCTACGCTATCCTACTCTAACCAACCTTATCCTACTCTACCCTACCCTACCCTATCCATTCTGAGACAGATTTTCCTTAAATTGCCCAGGATGAGCTGAATCCTGTGATCCTCCTGCTTCACCCACACCCCCAGTGCGTTGAACATGGCATACACCAACACCAAAACCAACACCAACACCAACACCAACATGAACACCAACATGAACACCAACACCATCACCAACCTACAGCTTTTATTTAAGTGGTAGGAACACCTCTGGTCTTGTTAACATTTAGTAGTTTACAGTTTTATTTTTCTAACATCTCTGTATTGAAGAACTAGTTTAGAAACCTTTACTTTCTTTATCAACTGTTGTGTTCAACCATTGCACTCAATGTTGTTTTGAATTGCACACATTCTGGCTTTTTATTATTTAAATTGGTGTCCTCTCATTAAGAAAGGTTTACTTGTGGACTACTTTCTCTATGTTTTACAAGAAAACTTCTTTATTTTGCTCATAGTCTTGTATATTTTGGTAGGTATAAAATTCTAAACAGATATTTTTCTTCACCAGTTTGAAGATACTCTAATGCCTTCTGCTATATGTATTCAGCAGAAATAAATCTAAGACTATTCTGATCACTTTTAGTATCTGCTCATTTTCTGTATGATCACAAAATTGTGTTTCTTCTTCTTGTCTTCAAACTTATTATTGAGTATTTGAGTATAAAGATGTGGACTTACTTTTCACTGTGCAGAAATAAAAGTGTATTTTTTATTTGGTACCAACAGGTTAATTTTGAGTCAAGTATTCTTTAAGTTCTCCTTATTTGGAATCAGATGCAAGCCATCTACTATGACAATAAATAATTATTGGTTTGTGTATCTTTATCATGTTACCTTCCAACTCTACTGCTAGTGTTTCTTTTGTATCTCAAGTGAGATTTTTCTATCTGAATCCTCTTTCTGGGTAACCTGAATCAATTAGATATTATAGGAAGCAAAGTTCTTCTTTTCCCTGATCACTTAATTGGCAGTTCTTTCTGGTTTTAGTCTGTTCTACCATTTTCTGTCTGTGGTAATGTTCCTGGTTATTTCACTTCACTGTTGCATTGAATGTCGTCAGAGGTTGGCCTCTCCTAAACCCAAGTTCCTATTTGAACCCTAGACTCGCACATGTACCTGCCTGTGTGCTATTTCCTCTTTGAAACAAACTCTAGAATTTGAGAACTCTAGAATTCCTCCAATGCACAAGATCGCCTCTGGTCTTGTATCTACATAGTCTCTTTCTCTTGCATCTGGCCACTTAATGCTTCTAATCATTTACAACTAAAGCTTTGAGGACATTCTCAATTATTTTCTTCTTCTCTAACACAACGAATGTTATCTTCTATACCTTCAAAGTATCTCCAGAATCTTATCACTTCTCCATGCCTGTCACTGTCACCATGGTCTGAGACACCATATCTCCTGCCAAAATCAGCATAAGTGCTCCTAGCTTACCTCTAGGCTTCTGTACTTAACCTCTACTTTCCGTTTTCTACAGCATCTGAATAAGTCTTTAAATGTTTGTAACATCCTGATTTCCCTCTCCAAGATACCCCACTGGCTTCTCATCTTGATCAGGCAAACCATATACCATGTAATAGATTACAAATTCCCATTAGATAAGATCTGCTCTATCCCTCCAGTCTCCTCGGTGATGCTGTTCCTCCTATTCCCTCTGCTTAGGCCAAAATATTCCTTCTTCGTAGAATGTTCTACAATCAACTCTCCTCAGAGTTACCTCTCGCTTCTCCTTCCAGTATTTCTGCAAATTTCATCTTTCTTTTGAAGTCTGCACTGATTACACTATTTAAAATTGCATACCATATCTATCCCATGTGTATATATTTTATTCCTCCTGCCTTGCTTTTATATTATCAAGCATTCATCATATGGTAATATATTGTATCTTTATTACATTAACAGTCTATCAACCAGAGTAACAGATACATGAATCAGAGATTTGTGTCGGTTTTATTTAGGTTTTAACTCAAGCACCTATGTCCACCACAAATTTCAGACACTCAATATTTACTTAGTAAATTAACAAGCAATGGGTGTGTGTGTGTGTGTGTGTGTGTGTGTGTGTGTGTGTGTGTGTGTGAGCTTCCATGGAGACTTCCAAAAGGATAAATAACTTGTGAGGGGAAACTGTAATACATTTTAGAGTAAGAGAAAGAAGTCTCTGAAGATCTAGGAGAGAATGCTCGTTACATAGTATTCTAGAACAGAAATGGATCAGCTAAAGTTTATAGTTCACAAGTAGTTAGAGACTGCACAAGTCCATCTGAAAATATATGAGTGTAGGCATTTAAATGCACACAGCATTTTATACACATAGACAAGTCAATAAATATAAACTAAAACAAAAAAAAAATCCTAATATCATTTTATGTTGGGCTATGTGGTAAACCAAAAGCAACAAAACAGTATTTCTTCTGATCTCCTGGAACATTTTACTTGAAAATGATGTGCAAAAGTAAAAGAATCAGAATACATCAGGTTGCATTCTTTGAAGTCAGTGCGAACAGTTTACCTAGATCATATCAAGATATTTAAGTATTTGATTCAGATTATTTGCTATGAGGTCTATGTGAAAATATATCTAGTCCTAATTTGTTGTTACTTTCATTGGCTCCTTTCTGAGCACTGCTGATATTTCCTTCTATTTATTTTCATCCCGTGTTTTCCCTATGATTGTACCTGACAAGAATTACACATTGAGCAATAATCAGTATCGTAGTGTTCATTTTGACAGAAACAGCCATGTGCATGCTGGCATTTATTAATTCCATATACAAATTGTGTCCTTCCAGGTTTTTGTAATGATCTGGAATTTACCCCAGAAATTATTTAAATTCCTTTTTACCATAGCTAACTGCCTGATTCATGAAAGCTCATGGAGATTAGCTTTAAGTTACTATACTGTTAATAGAGAAGACCATCAGATCAAGTTAAAATGCAAATGACAAAGATAACTGTATTTCTAACTATTCTGAAATAATTATTATGGTTATCACTATATTCTATTTTACTTCTTCTATGAAATTATTTCCTTGAGGGGCAGGGGATTTAGCTCAGTGGCACAGCGCCTGCCTGGCAAGCGTAAGGTCAAGTTCGATTCCCGGTACCAGAGAAATACCAAAAAACCAAAACGAAAACAAAACAAAAACATGAATTATTTCCTTGAGAAATCAGATGCACGTGATTTAGATGTAAAAGTCCTGAAATAATACATTTGATGACAGGTAACTTCATCTAACCAAAACTCATGACGCAAGCTGAATTTCTTAAAAGAAAAACAAGTAAACATGAATTAAGTGAAGTAAAATATTTCTGAGCATTCCTAGTAGATATAAACCATAATATATAATTAATATATGCTTATAGAAAAATGTTATGCAATTTACTATGAAATATAGAGGCATTATTACAGTTTAAAAGATTGCATAACTAAAAGTACTTCTTTAACTTTGATAATATTTCAGAGGAGAAATTCTGGTAAACATGTACTTGAAGTAAGCACTCATAAACTTGTTGGGCTAGGATGTTTTTACATACATGAGCTTAGTAATACAAGAATTAAAGTAACTGCAAATTCTTCTAAATATTTTATGTCTAAACATTGTTGGGATCACATGTAGAGCCAAAATATGTTGTGATTTAATGATATTTTTGTTGTATCCTTAAAGAGACTGTTGAATAAAATGAAATTTATGATGAATTGACTTATACATAAACATTTCTTTTTCAAGTCTTATTAAGTCTTGCATCTAAGAATATTTCCCATCATTTTTCACGCAAGACTAATGTTTAGATATATACATGTATAGTGTCTTTTTTTATGACCTGTAACACTTTTGTGACCTATAACACTTTTAATTTATTCTATTAATATATTAAGTAAAGTTCAATAAAGAATTATCTACATTATAATTTACCCTTTTTAATGTACAAGTCAGTCAGTTTTGACAAATAAATGATATCTTGTGGATATCATGATATAGAACCGAGAAATCTACTATAAAATCTTTTTGTACCCAGGTTAGCTCCTTCCTGGTACCTTGGTAACCACTACTCTGTTTTCCATCCCCAGAATTTTACCTTTTCCAGAAGCTATGAGAATGGAGTTGCAAAGTTTGAAGATTTTTGAAGCAATTTTCCTTAATATAATGAATTTCAGATCCATCCATGTTGTTGAATATATTAGGAATTTGTTGTTTTGCAAATTGCTAAGTAGTGGCCCACTGCGTAGCTGGCTACAATGGCTTTAACTGTCACCAGCTGTAGTCCATATGGGCTATTGGGGGTCACTGGCCTTTTCCCAAGATACTATATATGTTCACATGTGGCTTATTTTAGGACTTAAGTGATCATAGCTTGCCAAGTGATAGCAAGGATGTAATGTAACTGGAAATTTCCTCTATTCCTGATTGAAATGCCGGAATTGTAAAGCTAATCTACATGAGAGTTTGGTGACTTCTTATAAAGTCAGATATATACTTATCATGACATTCTGAAATCTCTTTTAGCGTGTTATTTTTTTCAAAAGTAAATCAAGAACTTGCATCTTTTTTATACACTTATTTGCTAATTGAGTGTACTACTTTGTGAAATTTCTGATCAATTCTCTGCCAATTTCTAAATTGAATTTTTTCTATCTCTTACAGAATTCAAGAATTTATATATATTGTCTTCCAGTTTATATTTTCTTGATTCTCATTTATTTAGCTGTTTTAAGATTTAAAAATAGAAAAAAATTTAGTTATATGATATCAGAGTTAATTTTCAATGAATCATACTTATTTGATCAAATCTAAGAAATACTATTAAATCCTAAAGAATTTTTCTTTGGGGCATATTAAATTTTGATGTTGTACATTTAGGTCCATGATAGTTTGGGTTAGATTTTATATGAAGTAAAATAAAACGATCAAGATTTGTTGTGTAGCATATGGATATTTAATTGGTCTAGCATTATTTGTTGAAAAGATTCCTCTCTCTTCATTAAATTACCCAATAATGCTTTTTTTGTTTTGTTTTGTTTTGTTTTTGTTTTTCTCCAGTACCAGGAACCGAACTCATGACCTTGCACTTGCCAGGCAGGTGCTTTGTCACTGAACTAAATCCCCAGCCCAATATTGTTGATAATTGACTGTGCATAGATTTATTACTGGCATTGATGTCTTTCACTGATTTTTGTGACTATAACCTTACAATTACTACACCGTGCTAATTATTGCAACAAGTAAATCCTAAAACCATGAACTGTGCATTCTTTAACTTTTATGTTTTCTTTTACAAAACTGGTTTTGTCACTCTAATTCTATTGTATTCCTTCTAAATTTTAGAATTCATTTGTTGATTCCTAAAAAAAATCAACAAATCAAGCAAACAAGCAAAAATAAAAATTTGCTGAGATTTTCAGATTATGCATATTCTACAGGCGGGTTTGAATAAACAAAACTAGCAAGTTTTCTAATTTTAAATTTTTTTCCATAAGTGTTTTTTGTTTTAAATAATTAGATCTTGTCAGCAGTAAACATATTTTATTGGATTTGCTATATTTATATGTATACATTTCATGCAGAAAGAAGTTAAAGAAGCCTACTTCTTTAACTTGGTGTTACTTTAAATGTCTATTTAAAATTTATAATTTCCAAAATGTCATTGTAAGTGTATAGAAACAGTATTACTCGTACTAACTTTGTAGCCTGGAGCTTGTTCAACACAACTATTAATCCTTTTTGGAAAGTGTATCAAAAAGCAATGGAGTGACATTGCTTAAATATAAACCAGAGGAAAAAATTGTTGGTAAATGAAGACTTTTATAAACAAAGAAGTGCAATATTATGAAAGGATGGACTGTGAATGATGAAAATTTCTTGTCACAAACACACAGGCAATTATTATTTTTTAAAAAGAGATATGATTAATGAGCCAATGCTGGATATAAAATAAGTTTATGAAAATAATTAATTCCAAGTGAGACCGATTTAAAAAGTATAAAATAAATGATAGATAATAGGAAAAAAGGGGAAAAAGTATTGTAATTCAGAGTGGACAATGTATCTAAAAGTGTTCCTCAACTTGTACAATTTTCTTACATGTTTTCTGTGTCCTTTGGCTTACTAGTTTGGTTTTTAGTATGTATAAATAATAATTAACTTTATAATATTTTATAAATAAATTAATATGATGCTGGAAAAATAAAATGGGGTAGAAGGAAGGAAAACATTAATTGAAATGTGTTATATACATGTACCAACTCCCTTCAGTGAAAGTAATAATTGCGTACTGCAAACATATACTAATAAAAGTTAAAAAAAGCACACAGGAAAAAGAAATAGAACTTGAAAGAACAGGCAGAAAATGAAGAAGATGATAGACATTATTCCAAATATAGCAATAGATTAACAAAATTGAAAGCTAGTTGTGCATTTCAAAGAGAATGTACTTAAATACTGTTTCTGCATTATAGAAGTAGACTGGAATATTTATAGAAAAGAGACAATTTCTAAATATGCCGTATAACAAAATTTAGAAAGTATATATTTGTTGATAGGTCTGTTA
The DNA here is from genome assembly GCF_000276665.1 of Chinchilla lanigera. Taxonomy (NCBI): domain Eukaryota; kingdom Metazoa; phylum Chordata; class Mammalia; order Rodentia; family Chinchillidae; genus Chinchilla; species Chinchilla lanigera. Next base: position 1,720,180 of record NW_004955491.1, read on the forward strand.
ATTATAGAAATATAGATTCCTTAAAATGTGAAATCCAAGAGTTTAAAAAAGATGTAGCTACAAATAAAAGACAAGTGGATTATAATAAAAGTGGTGTGAGTTAAAACAAGTAAAATATATTTCAAAAAGACCAAAAGCAAAATATAAATCTTCCTTGGGAAGCAAATAATTGCTAGTCAACTTTTTAGAAAATTAAATCAGTGCCTAGCAGCAACACATGACAAATCTCTGCATAAGGAGAAAAATGTTAAAGGAAATGTGTGTGTGTGTGTGTGTGTGTGTGTTGGTGTGTGTTTGTAGTCATAGGAAAAAAGACACAGTAAAGGTAAAAGATCTGCAAACACATACTGATCTTGAAGATCACACATGAAGAAAGAAAATGGCACTGGAGTAGTATACTGGAATATGCTAATAAAAGTCTTCATTGAGGTGAAGAAAAAAATATTTAATCAAAATGTACAATAACTAGCAATAATATTTATGGAAATGAAATGCAGTTACGTCACGTAACAATGGGGATACATTCTGGAAACTACATCACTAGGTTATTTTGTGACTGGGTTACCCAGAAAATCCTAAATCAGCCCTTTAGGTTCATTTCCTCGTAGATGACTTAAAAATTACTAGCTCTGGAGGTCACGGAGTTCAGCAATACATTATTAGTCTTGTGCTAGCTTCGCTGTAGACAGTCCCTTTGCTGTGTGAGGTACGCTGGCAACAGCTGCCTAGGTTACTTTTCAGGAACTGGAAGGCTTTCTCGGCTGAAAATAATGACCCTTCAGTCGGGCCTACAGATGTGCTATTGGATGACTGCAGCAAGATGAAAATGATTGGCACCTCTGTTTTCATGTTGTACCTGTCTCACCCATGGCTTTATGCTTTGGGCCAAAGACACCTTGAGGCCATAATGTTAAATAACATAAAACAGACACACAATCTTTAATATCACTCGATTTCTCTTGTATGAGAGAAAATAAAGAAAAAAAATAAAGGATAAATAAAAGTAGGGAACTAGATCTTTCTCATATTGAAAGGAGATTAAGAGTTGAATGGGTGGAAAGGTTAAAAAAGAGAACTAAACTATGTCATGTACACAGGCCTGTTCTCACAAGGAATATAAACATGATGCATTGGAAATATGCACTAATGAAAAATCAAAACTGAGGAGGAGAAAAGACATCTTCCCTCCATGATAATAAGAAACACCAGACAATAAAAATCCCTCAAAGAGATCTCTGCCTATTCTCAGAAAAGACATGATATTCTTATTCCTTACTGGCCCACGTCTGTCCCTCATTATTCCCATCCTGTACTTGAACTTCCCGGTTCTCTGGAACTGGACACAGATCTTCTCTTCCCCTTTCTTTGGCTGCTGAATAAAGCTCTCTCTGCTCTTGTCATTTTGCCTCTTGAGTCACTGTCTTATTTCAGGTGGTTTCTCTTGGTTACAATTCCAGCAACATTATGAACTGCACTTACACAAACCTAGCTGGTGTAGACCTTTCTCTGTGACCTTCACATGCAATTAAGAGGTACAGTCAGCAGAGGTGTTTGCACGCTGCTGGGTGACATGGCATGCTGTTCTACAGAACTACCCTCTAAAAACACAATAAAAAATATGGTAAAATAAATCTTTCACCAGTAACATGGTTGTTGATATTATCATTATCAAGTATTATGTATGATACATGATTATGCATGCAATTTTTTATGGTATCTTTTTTATTGGTTTGCAGATGGAGTTTATTGCTGGCAGCACAGGCTTGATTACACAACATCCCAACAAGCACATGGGTACTGCATTACACTACATTGTGAAGCTACCATGCCAGCAGTGACAGGAATCTTTCAGCACCATTGTGATCTTATGGGACCATTGACATGCATATGGTCCACTGCTGTCCAAAAGATTGTGCAGTTTGTGACTAAATATACAAATTTACTGGACTTCCAATTATAAAAAACAATTTTCACCTCCAATGCACTGTATTAGAGGAATTATCTTCAAACGGGAATTGTTATATTGCTATTGTACAATATAGTAAAACCGGGGAATTCTAGTAGCTATACTTTCCTAATTTTCATTCATGTGTGAAGGCAAAAATATTATGCTATTCTTGTACTCTGCAATTTAAAATGCTATCAGATATGCTACGGTAAGTGAAGAAAAGCAGCTGTGACTCATGAATGAAATAAGATAGGGCTGTAAACTGCCTAAATCATCAAAAATATTCAATAAAGCAGAGCTTTTATTAAATTGTGAAAATTAGGATATTGTGAACATAATAGTAAGGTTATATTGGGATAAATATAAAATGTTATTATAAATCTAGAAAAAAGTGGAATAGGGCTAGAGAAAATAATTATCCATATTGAACCTTCTGGAGAAGGCCAAGCTTATAAATTTATCAGATGAAATCACGTAATCTAAAACTAAATTTATGATTGGAGAACTTACCCTTGAATTGTCTGAAAATAATTGATCTTCATTCTAATTTTTTAAAAGAGAAAAGTAGGCGGTCCTTACTTCCAGAAATATAAATTTAGATTAACAATAGGAACCACTGGTACAGAATTTAGAAGACAACTTCACTAGGTTTTGTGAACATATGATTATTCTACCTTTATTTGTGGCATATTCTTCTCTCTAGATCTTCAGCTAAACTATGGTGTGAAGCATACTGTTTTAGATAATAAGACAGTGGATATCCCTGAGTTTTGTAGGCTTCTTTTGTCCCTATAACATTTTTAAAGTATACTGACCAATATACAGTAATTGTCCTCTCATTTTGTAATTTGACGAAAGTTGTAAGCTCTTTAATGGATCAATTTTCTAACCTCATTTGACTTCTCAATTTTAATGTTTCATTATCTATGATCTGGCACCTCAGATAACCCATTTTTAGAGGTTTATTCCTTTAAAAAGAAGTACTTTGTTTTCATGTCAGGAAAATTAAAAAATTAATATGGATGCTTTCATGCATAGAAAACCCATTTTAATTATATAGCTTCCACAAGTAAGGTAACTGTTAAGTCTTGCATGTCTTACATCCTTATATAAATAATAGCTGCATCACCTTATATATACAGACCCAGGGTAAGCCCTTTTTTAGTATTTAATTACTTCTCTAATGTTATCTTTCTTTTTTTGTGTGTGTCTGTGTGTTTTTTTTTCTTTATTTTAGAGATAAAGGGAGGGAAACATTAACAGACATACAACATTTTACAACATATCACAAGCACAGTACAGACAATACAGAGTTACAAACAAAG